>NW_027211748.1:32010000-32070000 GCF_022749685.1 Semicossyphus pulcher
AATGTTTGCTAGGACCCCGTTTTGTTTGGATGCAACATGTTCCATATGACCCCTGGAGGTTGCTGCTTCATTACCATGAATCATTGAAGTTTAACAGTGTGTGACTCCCTCTAGTGGATGTTGTGGAGTATTGTGTTGTCTTTGCTCCAAAGGTTTTTGTACAGAGTGTTGGTGTTTCCTGTCACTGTGGGCTCCAGAGCACAGTAGTACACAGCAGAGTCAGTCACTGCAGCAGAGGAGATCTGCAGAGCTACACGTTTCTCTGCTTTGTTAATGTGAGCTGAGAAATTAGAAACAGTTGGATGAATCAATCCTCCCTCTGTGATGTAGAGCAGGAACTCTGGTCTGGATCTCTGGTATTGTCGGTACCACTGGATGCTGTAGATAGCACCATCATATTTACAGGTCAGGTTGATGTTTCTCCCCTCTGTAAGAGTTTCTTCAGGTCTCTCTGGATTTATGCTGTTCATGGATCCAAGGGCTGCAACATGAGGATTATTTCTGTCAGTTAGTATTCAAGAGATCCTGAAATCAAGAGACTCAAAGAGGTCCTTCACTTCTTTTTTAGCTTTCATTATTTTGAGATTCAATCATAAAACAAATGTCTTTTTCTCTGATGGAAATGATACATCACACAGATAAACCTACTTATTAGTTAGATCAGCAGGTGAAATTAGACTTTGATGTGTGATGTGACACTCACCTATAAAGTGAGAGAACAGTAAAAAGAAGTAAAGCAACATGTCTTTGGAGTTGTTCAAGTCAAACAGACAGCAGGTGAGCAATGTTCTTCCTCTGCAATAGAAAGAAACAGTAAACAGCCTCTCTGCTGCACAGCCCTTCTCCTCTACATTGAGCTGATTGTGATTTTAGTTCCTCAATCATCTCTGCTCTGGAGATAGAGATAATCTCATTGGCTGAGTCAGATCTCAGTGGGCGGGGCCAAAGCTAAACCTTTTACAGATACTGTCTGCCTACCAAAGTTCAAATCAGCCAGTTAGGTTGTTTCAGCATCCAGAGCAGCTCTGCCTCAGAGCAATGTTTGCTGGATGTCCTTCCTGTTCTTCACACCTTCTGTCAGACAGCAGGTCACACTATCAGAAAGCTTAGCAAAGATAAAGTTATGACGGGATGTTTAACTCAGTTGGTTTCTGATTTAAATGATAACATGAGGAAAATATGGAAAAGTTAACAAATGATCCAGACTTACAGTATCACAGCAGCTTTGTGAATGTGCCAATTCTAATATCACTACTGCATCAGTTCACCAAAGATCTGACTTCAATTATATCTGTGTTCCATTAAATGTGTCGCTCACATGTATCCTTAAAGGGGCCATGTCTTTTGAATGGATATTCTCATATCCTGCATGGGTTTCACATGTTTGGCTGTTTATTGTTCACAGTGAAAAAGTGAGAACTGCATCATTCTGTGTTTTTCCAGGATTACATGTTTAAAAAGGTCGCCTCTGAAACGGGCCGTTCAGAACAGCTGCAGGTTTCTACCTAGAACCTCGCTTTGGCTGAAATTGACCAATCGTCATTCACCATCGTTCACCTCCGGCTGCCTTCTGGCTCTAGCTTGTAGTCAAGTCGTTGTCAAGATTTAATCTGACCATTCTGACACCTCCTGTTGATTCTGGCTGGTACACATAATGATGAATAACCAATCCTAGAGCAGCCATGTTTTCTACCACTTTGGAGTGACAGTGCAGTATGGCTGTTCCCCTACGTTGGATCGCATACGTGGGGGAGGGGCTACACGGTCACTCCAATTACTGTCAATCAATCGTGGCTCAAAAACACATTAGAATAATAGAACATTGATTGCATAGCTAAAACATGTCACCTTTAAGGTGTGTGTGAGTTAAGATGTCTTCCTGCAGTTGCAGCCACAATAGAGTTCCATTGATTTGTGTCTTCTCCGTCCCGCAGGGAGTAAAGTTTATCTTATTGGTTAGTAAAGAGAGACGTAATGCGCATACTCTGGTGATGCCAGAAGATGAGGAAAAGCTCACCACTTCCTCCACACACGCCTGCTTCACCTCAGGGAGATTCCTGCTCGAGCCGTGCATGGACCAAAAACAGCCAGAGACCAACACCAAGCTCTGCATCATGTACGCTCAATCTGTGCCCCCTCTTCATACACGCAGAAACCGACACATGGTCACACACACACACACACACACATGCAAATGAGAGGTAAATTAATGATAACCCTCAAATATAACTACCTTTGGCATTGACAATCGTGCCCACAGATACCAATACACTGTCCAGCATTATGCACGCACACGCACAGCCATGTGATCCATCAGCAACAATAGGTAAACATTTAGAGCCGACCTTTCTTTGATGGTCAGCACACAGAACTTTAATACACATAAGATCAAGAACATCCGTCTGGACATTTAAATAGCCTTATTAAGTAGTGCTGCTGTGCCTCGTGCGTAAACGTACACAGCGTCTCTCTAGTTTCTGCTGGGCAGTGGGATCGCTGCAGTGGTTTTAACATCAATAAATCGGGTGCATTAAAATGCAAGGAGCGAGAGAAGAGGACTTCCATTGAATCCTGTACAGTCATGTAGGCAAAGAACAATCAGTTCACCTGGTGTTTATTCTGAAGAAACAAGGTTATTTCAGGACAGTGTGATCATTTACGGACCAATTTCTACAATTTTCATCCCACGAAGATCCAGCCGTTCATTTTTTGCAATGCAGTCCTCTAACCATGTTGTTACCTGTACAAACATAAATGTCATTAATGATGAAACATATTTAATGAAGATGTTCACACCTGAAAGTTTTCATGATATTCAGGGTCTTATTGATCCTTTTTCAGTACAGTAAACGCTGTGCTTATTTGTTTGTAAAGTCTTCTTACACAAAGTTCCTGTTTCCCCTGAGGAGAGGGGAGTTCACGCCAAAGCTTGCTGCTGTCTCGTGTGACTTCAGAGTTCAGTCTGTGACAGAGTGGGAGTGGGGAGGGTCCGTTTTGAAAAGCTTTCAGCATCACAGTTTAACAGTGTGTGACTCCCTCTAGTGGCTGTTGTGGAGTATTGTGTTGTCTTTGCTCCAAAGGTTTTTGTACAGAGTGTTGGTGTTTCCTGTCACTGTGGGCTGCAGAGCACAGTAGTACACAGCAGAGTCAGACAGCTGAAGCTTCTGGATCTTCAGAGGAACTGATCTACTGTTGGAGTTCAGTGTGGATGAAAATCTCTCCTTAAACTCGTCCATTGTTTTCCCCTCTCCATATGTAAAGCGACTCAGTATGAATTCGGGGCTGTTGTTTCCATCCTGTTTGTACCAGAAGAGATTATTATTTGTAGCACTGCTGTTGTATTTACAGTCAAGTGTTGCTGTCTCTCCTTCAGCAGCAGTCACATCTCCTCCTGGTTGCTCCACGTTGTCTTGTGCTCTGCATTCTGTGAAACAGAAACAAATAGTGTTAGTGTGCTGTTAAAGAATCATGTCAGTGTTGGATTGATATCAAAGAAACAGAGTGGTGTTCATACCAAGGCACACAGCAGCCAGCAACACTGAGATAAACAGAGGCATCATATCTGCAGGGCTGAGTAACTGTGAGCTACAGCAAGTCTAAAGAAGGCTGTGATCTCTCTGTTTGGTCTTCATCAACACTAAGTTGGTGGATTAGAAGGAGGAGCCTGATCACAGTGACAGGTCTCATTCACAGCCCTGTGTTATTCCCCCTACTGACACTTTACACTAAACACATGTTACTCACACTCTGCTTTACTGTCACATGTTGTCATTAATGTGTGCTGTCTGCTCATGTGAATCCTTCAGTGTTTCATTAGCAGCTGTAACCACAGTGACTCTGATAAAACAACATTCAGCAGAATCCATCTGATATGAAGCTGTGGTGTGAATCCCACTTCCCTTCCCTTTGAAGAGGAGTCACATATCTGTGTTCAGGTTTTTGTACAGCCTCTTCTACACTTTGTATCACTGTGTTTCTAGAGCACAGTAGTAGAGAGCTGTGTCTGCCAGGGTTAGCTCTCTGATGGTCAGTTCAGTTGAGCTTGTTGATGTTTCAGATCCATATCGTTCATCTGGAATATATTGATCTGTGGATCCTTTTGCTCCTTTTAAGAGTATAAACTGAGGAGCCTGAAGGTCAGAATGATGTCTGTACCAGTGGAGGTCAACATACTGGTCTTTTGTCTCGTAGGTACATCTGAGCGTGACAGATTCTCCTTCTCTTCCACTGACTTCATCTCTGACAGGAGAGATTTTGTCTGCAGCTATTAGTCCTGGAAAAAGTAGAGCAAATGACACCATTAGACTAACATTGTTCATGAGGATGAGAGAAGACAGTGGAACGTGTCAACTGTACAGTTTTACTGTGAGGACAGAAACACATCAACTGTTGAGAGATTTCTGCTCTGAACTCCAGTTGACATAAATCTTTCCAAAATAAAAACATGTTGTGCTTTCTATCTTACTAAAGAAAAGAGCAGCCAGAATAATCCACAGCCAATGTTCCATCTCTACAACAAGGTTTAAACCAACAGGAGAAACTAGCTGATGTTCAACATTCAGTGTGAGAAGTGTTCTCTTCTCAGCAGCAGTTATTATTGACAGAATGGTTGAACTCAGTGCAGAAGTAGTGCCCCGCCTACATGATGATGTCGCCCTCTAGTGGAGGTAAAAAGGCTTCCAGCAGCTTGTCAGTGTGTCAGCTTGTGTTTTTGTACAGAGTGTTGGTGTTTCCTGTCACTGTGGGCCTCACAGCACAGTAGTACACAGCAGAGTCAGTCACTGCAGCAGAGGAGATGGTCATATTGATCTGTTTTTGCTCCACTGTAATCTTTAATCCAGAGATTTTTTCATTTCCTATTGTTCCTGAAGCAGCGTGAGAGACGAGAAACTCTGGTGGTTTTCCTGGATGTTGTTGATACCAGAAGAAATCATCACCAGCAGAAAAAGTCTTTGAGTATCTGTAGGACAGAGTCACGGTGCTGTCTGCTAAACTGAACACTTCCTTCTTATCTGGAGTGAGTTCATCACAGCTGACACCTGGAGATAAAGGTGACTTTTTAAACCATGTAAGAAAGAAAGAAATGAAGGTCATTCACAAAACATTTGTAGAATGTAACGTACCTGTTAAAATAAAGACAGACAGTAGAGTCAGTCCATTATAGTCCAGTGAAAGCATGATGAATAAAGGTAATGTTTCTGGTTACTGTATTGAACTCTGCTGAATATTGAAGTTCCTCTCTTCTATAGTTCAGTAACAGCTTAGCTCCTCCCTGAATCTCTCTGTCTTAGATCTGTATGTTCACCTCTCAGTTACACTTCCTCTCCTTACTGCTATGACAATGACTCTGATGCTGCCTTTAGAGTTAAAGAAATCATCTTTACTCATGCACAGTGTGAATCTGAGTGTAACTGATTTTTTTAATCTAGCATGCAGAAAGGATCAGGCAGGATGTGATGTTGAATAACGTTCTGTGTGCTTCACTTTAAAGAAAGGTCAGCTGTGTGTTTTATCACTTTGGTTTATGGGTCACATGGCTATATTCTCCTCTGCATGTGAAAGTCTTCATTCTTGTCAGCATTAGTGTCATTGGCACTTGTAGTTCTGTTTCTTTGTCACTAAACTAGTTCTGTTTGTAGTTCAGTGTTTCTGTGTGTATCAGAGAGAGCGCACAGCAGGGAAAGCTTGGTGTTGCTGTTGTGCTTGAGCCAAACGTGCACTCTCCGCTAACCACCAGTAGGGGGTAGACATCTCACAGTATCGGCCCCTGTTCACACTTAGCCTAATTCAGATACATTCATTCATTGGCTGGACTGGATGAGGTGGGTTGGGCTTGGGTGTGCAGCCGGGACTAATCAGGAGGACTGGAAACACCTGTGAGCAGACGGAGAAGACATGACCGTTGTTGGACAGAGCAGCACGAACGTTCTGATTTCCCCCTCCTTTGAGTCAGTTTGGTTTGGGTTTGTTTAGTGTCACCTATGTATAAGTTTAGGTTTTA
Organism: Semicossyphus pulcher; assembly: GCF_022749685.1. Lineage (NCBI taxonomy): Eukaryota > Metazoa > Chordata > Actinopteri > Labriformes > Labridae > Semicossyphus > Semicossyphus pulcher. The sequence goes on from NW_027211748.1 coordinate 32,016,002, forward strand.
AAATGAACACTTAACCTGAAGTGGCGAAGCACGGCTCAAGCTTGGGTTCGCCATGGACGACAGCCAGCCGAGGCCCAGCGTTTCCGCGAATCATCGCCACCCTGGTAAGCCCGCACACGCGCTCATACCTGGTCCTTCCATACTACACTGTCTCCCAGTCCTCCGCCCCCTCAGCAACTCAATTTGATCACTCCTTCACTGCCGATAAATGTAACTCACTCCTATCATTTTATCAAATAAAAATCGAAACATTTACAACCCTGAATCTGGCTCTGTCCCTCCGGCACTCAAACTCGCCTCTGTGACACCCATCTCAAAAAGCCTGGCCTCAATCCTGACCTCCTCTTTCTGTTAAAAATACTGGAACACACTGTCGCCTCCCATCTCAGAACCCACCTGGACTCGAACCAACTCTACGAACCATTTTAATCCGGCTTCAGATCCCATCACAGCACAGAAACTGCTGTAATCAAAGTAACTAATGACCTCCTCTGACGCTCACTCCCTCAATATCCTCATCCTACTCGACCTCAGTGCTGCCTTTGACACCATCAATCACTCCATTCTCCTCACCTGCCTAGAGTCCTCCCTTAGCATCACTGACCGCCCTCTCCTGGTTCAAATCTTACCTCTCCAGCCGCCACCAGTTTAGCAGCATCGGTAATTCACATTCAAACACAGCCCCTCTCTCTCAAGGTGTCCCCCAAGGTTCGGTGCTTGGCCCCCTCCTCTTCATCCTCTACATCTTTCCCCTTGGTCACATCATCCGCAGTCACGGCCTCCATTTCCACTGTTATGCTGACGACACCCAGCTGTTCATCTCCACCAAATCCATCACTGCTGCCACTCATTCCACCATCACAAACTGCCTCACAGATGTAAGAAACCGGATGCATGCAAACTTCTTCAAACTCAACAACAACAAATTGAAATCCTCATCATCGGCCCCAAATCACTCACCTCATCCTGCCCTGACCTCTCCCTCTGCATCGATGGCTTCACTGTTCCCGCTTCCACACACGTCCGTTACTTTGGTGTCATCTTTGATCAATCCCTCTCATTTGAGCGTCACGTCAACCACATCACAAAAACTGCCTTTTTCCATCTCAAAAACATTGCCCGTCTCCGCCCCTCCCTCTCGTTCTCAGCAGCCGAAACGTTCATCCACGCCTTCATCACCTCACGACTGGACGACTGCAACAGCATCCTCTACGGCCCATCCTTCAAAATCCTCAAACTACAATACATCCATAACTCTGCCGCCCGTCCTCTCACCCACTCTCGCACCAGAGATAATAATAATAATAATAATAACTTTATTTATATAGCTCCTTTAAAAACTAGAGTTTACAAAGTGCTTTGACAACGAAGCAAAGCAGGAAACAAGCAAATCATAAAACCATGTCATATCACCCCAGTCCTTCAGAACCTCCACTGGCTCCCCATCCAACAAAGAATCCAATTTAAAATCCTCCTCATCACCTACAAGGCCCTCCACAACCTCACCCCCTCCCTACCTCACTGACCTCCTTCACCAATGCACTCCCACCTGTAACCTCAGATCGACCAACACCACCCTCCTCACCCCTCTCACTCGATCAAAGCACCGGACCTGGGGGGACAGATCCTTCTCTATTGCTGCCCCCTCCCTCTGGAACTCTCTCCCCCATCACCTCAGACACTCTCCCTCACTCCCCTCTTTCAAAACTGGACTCAAAACCCACCTATTCAAATGTGCTTTAACCTGTGACCCCTCTTTATCTTCATCTTACTGTTGTAACTGTTTTCTTTTATAAACATATGTTGTAACTGTTTTTTCTGTACCTTGATCGTTTTATACTGTTTATTGCTTTTACTGTCTTTGCTATTTGTTGTAACATGTAAAGAGTCTTTGAGTACTTTTTAAAGCGCTATATAAATAAAATGTATTTTTTGTGCAGTGCTGTGTGCTGCTTTGCTCCAGGTGAAAGATAGGGCCCTCTGTTGTTGTCATCATCACTACAAAGAATGTAGACTGTATCATCACATCCCATTGACACATCCCTTCATGTCTCACAGAGTGTGACTCCCTCTAGTGGATGTTGTGGAGTATTGTGTTGTCTTTGCTCCAAAGGTTTTTGTACAGAGTGTTGGTGTTTCCTGTCACTGTGGGCTCCAGAGCACAGTAGTACACAGCAGAGTCAGTCACTGCAGCAGAGGAGATCTCCAGATGAAACTCCTTTTTGTTTTTGTCATGTCTCAAAGATAATCTCTCTGTTCCCTCTGAATATTCGCTGATAAGAAGCTGTGGAGATGAACCGGACTTCTGCTGATACCAGTAGAGGTAATTAGCAGAGCCTGAATAGTTGCAGGACAGAGTCACATTGTCGTCCTCCAAAGCCAGCGTTACATCTCTGAATGGTGTCACTAAATCCTCAGAGGATCCTAAAAACAACAAAACAATATTTCACTCTGACTGTAGTTATTTCTCTCTATACTTTGTTTAGTGGTGTTAGAAAGTAAAAGCATTAAAACAGGTCAAAGCTCTTTCATGTCTTAGATGTTGCTACCTCTCATCAGTACTTATCAGTGTGAAAGAAGACTATCATCATCCACACTAAAGGAAGCTGCATTATTGTCACTTGTAGTGAATGAGCAGGAGAGAGAACACAGCAGCTCTTCAGTTCAGACATGAAGTCATATTCATCTGTGTAGCTCCTCCTCTCACTCTGCTCTGTTTACATTCAGGCTGATGGAAGCTTTAAAAAAGGACAGTGATGCTGCAGTGATCGTCATCCAAGAAGGTCAGACTGAAGCATCCCAATAATCCTCAATGGAGGCTTGAATATAATTTATGATCACAGTCAATTGTTAAACCGCTTGTATACCTCTTTATTTATAGCATACATAACTTCCCCTTTATTTCTCCGTTCATTATCATTATCATTTTATAACATTTCACCAAATGAAACATTATTAAATTCATTGTCATTTTGCACAATTGCATAGTAATTCCATTATATTCTGACTTTGCTTTTATGTATGTTAGGAAGTTATGGATTGACAGCAGCTATCAGTGGAGGAGCGAAGAAGAAGAAAATGGGAATACCAAAAAAGCAGAGAGAGAAAATAAATAATGAGCTCGGGTTAAAGGATGGATATCTGAGAAAAGAACAGCAAAGATGAAAGAACAGAGGATGGGAAGCTAAATACTATCAGTTATTTGAATGAAAGGGAAAAGAGGAGTAAGAGAAAGGCATGAGAACGTAGACAGCTACAGTCATGGGAGCACAAGAGAAAGGACGCAGAATGCCCAGAAACTCCCCCAGGTAGTCCATTGGATCAGACTATACAGGAAGATAGAGCTGGGTGTCATCAGCGTAGCAGTGGTAGGAGATGTTGTGCCTCTGAATGATTTTGCCGAATGGCAGCATATAACCTGAAAAGAGAATGGGGCCCAGGACGGTGCCTTGTGGGACTCCACAGGATAAGTTGGCTGTAGAGGAGGTAGAGTTGCCTAGATTAACCGAGAAAGTTCTGTTACTAAGGTAGGAGGTGAACCAGCTCAAGGCAGTGCCACAGACCCAGACCCCATGTCAGTCAGTTAAAATGACGTGATCAACAGTGTTGAAGGCAGCACTGAGGTCCAGTAGGACCAGGTTAGCACAGTTTCCAGAGTCGACAGGAAGAAGTAGGTCGTTATGGACTTTCAGTAATGCAGATTCTGTACTGTGAGCTGCCCGGAAACCTGACTGAAATGTATCTAGGATGTTGCTTTGGTCAAGATGTGGCAGTAGTTTGGAGAGAAGAACCTTTTCTAGGACCTTGTGTCAGGGTTTCTGTTTAAACCAAAAGGTGAGGACCCAGGAGCAGACTTCAATAATGGATTTAATTAAATAAAAGGCAAGAATGCACAAACAAAATCCAACTCCAACAAAAGTCAAAAACAGGAAAATCAAAAGACAGAGCAATAAACTCACAAACAAAACCAGGAACAGGTAATCCAATGGACACAAGGAAATCAGGGGAGGCACGAAGACAATCCAGAGTAAGGTCATGGACATAGACTCACACACGATGGATGACAATGAACAGGCAACGAGACAGGGGAGCACAAAGACTAAATAAACTTAGGAGGTGAGGCTAATCAGACACAGGTGAGACAATCAAGGGGCAGGTGAAAACAATCAGGGCAGAGCACATAAACAAACAAACGGCAAACACAAAGGCAGGAAGTGGACCAACACGAGAGACAAGGTGACAAAGTAAAACAGGAAATGATCTAACCAAAGAGACACCAGTGACATACTTAACTAAACAAAACAAAACACTGACAAGAACACAGAATAAACTAAATACAAAACTAAACGATGAAAACTCACGACAAGGGACAAAGTGACAAGGTAAATCAAGAAATAATAACTGAACACCGAAATACAAGACAAAAACATAACTAAACTAGAATGACTCATGACACCTTGGACAGGAACGGTAGTTTTGAGATGGGACGGTAGTTACTCGTTGGCCAGGGTCCAAGATGTTTTTTTTAGAAGGGGCTGGACCACAGCGTGTTTGAAACGCGAGGGAACTGAACCAGAGGCCAGAGAGCTTTTTATAATGGAAAGGATGCTGGGACCTATGAAGTCAAAGGCCTCCTTAAGGAGACAAGTCGGGACTATGTCAAGGGAGCAGGTGGCAGATGTCATGCTAAAAACAGTCTTCCTGAGTGAGGCTAAGGACATCGGTTGGAAACTGTTTAATTGGGCAGAGTCGAGAGAGGGCTATGTCTTTGGTTTGGGCTGCAATGTTTGCTTTGATGTCTTCAACTTTATTTGCAAAGAACTTTATGAATTCTTCACATTTAGATGAAGACATGTCTAAGCTGGGCGTGGGAGGGGGACAAGTGAGAGAGTTTATAGTGCTAAAGAGGACCCTAGGATTATGGTAGTTCCTCGAGATGAGACTGGAAAAATGTTTTGCTCTCGCTAGTTTAACTGCTTGTTGGTATCTTAACAGCTGGTATCTCAAATGAAACTTGGAGCTTATCCTGCTTCCACTTTCGCTCTGCTTTCCGACATTGCCTCCTTAGGGCTCTAGTAGTGTCGTTAAACCAAGGCTGAGATTTAGGCTTAGGCTTCTTGATTTTGAGGGGAGCAACAGAGTCAAGAATGGTGGAGCAGTTGGTATTGAATAAGGAAATAAGTTCCTCTGTGCTGAGCTGGGAGGAGATGCTTCAATAGCAGTATTTGCAGCAGCTATAAGGGCAGCTGAAAAAATACTGGCAGTGGAAGAGTGAATGTAGCGAGAGCAACGAGCTGGGAGGGAAACATTAAACACAATAGTACTGTGATCTGAAAGGCCTGGGTCAGTTATTTCTACACTGTGAACAGGAACACCGGATGACAAAACCAAGTCAAGTGTATGACCAAGGTTATGAGTTGGGTCATTAATATGTTGAATGAAATTGAAGGATTCAATCAGTTGCATAAAATCATGAACCAGTGGTTTGGATGGACAGCATACATGGATATTAAAATCACCAAGAATTGGAAGAACTTTTGAGGCTTTGGAGGACGATACACAAGGGCGATTAATAATGGTCTCATCAGCATCCTTCTCTGTTGGACCGATCGTTTCCGGTCACAAAGGCTGCAGAATAGCGTGGCTGGCCACCGCGAGGCACACCTGGGCACAGAGTTTCATAAGATAAGTTGGCCGAAAGCATCCGAGCTCCAGCTTTGTTCAAGTGGAGGCCATCAGGACCCAACAGACCTCCGCGCTCCCAGAAAACGTTCAAAGTGTCAATCAAATCAATCCGTGAACGACACAGGCAGAGGACAGCCAGGTGTTCGAGCTGAGCAGCCTGCTGAAACACCCCACTCTGCAGCCAAATGTGGTAATAGGTCCTGATATGTGGACTCTTTTTTTGAGTGGCTTGAGAATGTTAAGGAGATGGGCGAAACCAAGTTTTAACAGTTCGGACTGCTGTTTGGGAACGTTGTTTGTGCCAGCGTGAATGATAATGCTGTCAACTTCTGGATAATCATTTATTATGTTGGGGACCCTTTCTGAAACCTCCAGCACCAGGGGAACAAAGAGTATGAGCCTTTCTGACTCTCACATTTCTAATTATCGAGTCTCCGATAATAATAATAATGTAGGCTGTGGACGTTGTGGACCAGCCTGTGGTTCAAGGCGGCAAAGAGCTACACTTTTTCCCAGACGTGCGGCCAGTGGGTAGTCCGTCAACAGGTGCAGAGGTGACTGACAGGAGCCCTTTGTCGGCCCGGGGCGTCGATGTGCAGGTGGCATGGGTTGCTTGGGTGCAGGGGACCGACAGGCCAGTGAGGGGAATTCCTGCAGATCCAGGGCATCAAATTTGTTTTCGAGCCGGATCTTCTGAGGCAGTTGGGAGCTGTGAGTCCCTGTCGTAGTATTTCCCTCTGCCAACGACAGTCCAGGCTCAGTCTGGGGGGTCCAGCTGTCTGGGGGTTTTGGCTTAGTTCCCAGGAGAAACCAGGGGTCCTCAGCCTGATCGGGGGCAGCCACCGGAGCTCCGGTGGCGACACAGCAGGACCAAGGAATGGTGGTGTCATTACCCGCCGGGGCTGGACAGCCGGGAAAGCGGGTCTTGCTGGTCTTGTCCCGGGCGTAGCAGCCAGTGGAGCTCAGGACAACAGGTTGTTTAGCCTGAGCAGAAGCGACCTCCGAGAACTCCAGGACAAGACTGTCTTTCTGTTTGAGTTCAGCCTCCAGACGAGAGATGTTGTTTTTCAACTTTGATGAGGTAAGATGGCAAGACTGACACGCAGCCATTTGTAAGTATAAAAAACAAACAAACAAAAAAACAGCTTGAACCCTCGTCCACTGACTAAAACCCTTAAACCAGATATGGATACAAACAAGTGACAGTTAAAGAGTGTTGTGTAAAAACGAGGCTGAAAACTGGATAAGAAGTTGATATAAAGTCAGTTTCGGACAGAGCGTATGTCGGGTGCATACAGACGCCAAGGCATGGGCCTTCCTCATAAACAAGACAGTTGTAACGAGGCCACTGCCACCAGCGTCAGGTCTCAGTCACCAGCGTCAGATGGATCTGTCTTTGTTTTAAATTAATATGCTTACAATCTTTACTTGAAATGCAGTTGATTTATTGAAGTTATCGTCTCTTTGAAATTAAAAATGTGTTCATACAACTAATATCCATATCTCTAAGCACCTCTGCAGTCAGTAGGAGGAGACTGATGTTAAATTAGTTTCACTTCTGAAGCTCTTCATCACAACTGTCTCATGAGGGAGAAGAATCCAGACTGTATCATCACAGACCATCACAGTTTAACAGAGTGTGACTCCCTCTAGTGGATGTTGTGGAGTATTGTGTTGTCTTTGCTCCAAAGGTTTTTGTACAGAGTGTTGGTGTTTCCTGTCACTGTGGGCTCCAGAGCACAGTAGTACACAGCAGAGTCAGTCACTGCAGCAGAGGAGATCTGCAGAGCTACACGTTTCTCTGCTTTGTTAATGTGAGCTGAGAAATTAGAAACAGGTGGATGAATCAGTCCTCCCTCTGTGATGTAGAGCAGGAACTCTGGTCTGGATCTCTGGTATCGTCGGTACCACTGGATGTTGTAGATAGCACCATCATATTTACAGGTCAGGTTGATGTTTCTCCCCTCTGTAAGAGTTTCTTCAGGTCTCTCTGGATTTATGCTGTTCATGGATCCAAGGGCTGCAACATGAGGATTATTTCTGTCAGTTAGTATTCAAGAGATCCTGAAATCAAGAGACTCAAAGAGGTCCTTCACTTCTTTTTTAGCTTTCATTATTTTGAGATTCAATCATAAAACAAATGTCTTTTTCTCTGATGGAAATGATACATCACACAGATAAACCTACTTATTAGTTAGATCAGCAGGTGAAATTAGACTTTGATGTGTGATGTGACACTCACCTATAAAGTGAGAGAATAGTAAAAAGAAGTAAAGCAACATGTCTTTGGAGTTGTTCAAGTCCAACAGACAGCAGGTGAGCAATGTTCTTCCTCTGCAATAGAAAGAAACAGTAAACAGCCTCTCTGCTGCACAGCCCTTCTCCTCAACATTGAGCTGATTGTGATTTTAGTTCCTCAATCATCTCTGCTCTGGAGATAGAGATAATCTCATTGGCTGAGTCAGATCTCAGTGGGCGGGGCCAGAGCTAAACCTTTTACAGATACTGTCTGCCTACCAAAGTTCAAATCAGCCAGTTAGGTTGTTTCAGCATCCAGAGCAGCTCTGCCTCAGAGCAATGTTTGCTGGATGTCCTTCCTGTTCTTCACACCTTCTGTCAGACAGCAGGTCACACTATCAGAAAGCTTAGGAAAGATAAAGTTATGACGGGATGTTTAACTCAGTTGGTTTCTGATTTAAAATGATAACATGAGGAAAATATGGAAAAGTTAACAAATGATCCAGACTTACAGTATCACAGCAGCTTTGTGAATGTGCCAATTCTAATATCACTGCTGCATCAGTTCACCAAAGATCTGACTTCAATTATATCTGTGTTCCATTAAATGTGTCGCTCACATGTATCCTTAAAGGGGCCATGTCTTTTGAATGGATATTCTCATATCCTGCATGGGTTTCACATGTTTGGGTGTTTATTGTTCACATTGAAAAAGTGAGAACTGCATCATTCTGTGTTTTTCCAGGATTACATGTTTAAAAAGGTGGCCTCTGAAACGGGCCGTTCAGAACAGCTGCAGGTTTCTACCTAGAACCTCGCTTTGGCTGAAATCGACCAATCGTCATTCACCATCGTTCACCTCCGGCTGCCTTCTGGCTCTAGCTTGTAGACAAGTCGATGTCAAGATTTAATCTGAGCATTCTGACACCTCCTGTTGATTCTGGCTCGTACACATAATGATGAATAACCAATCCTAGAGCAGCCATGTTTTCTACCACTTTGGAGTGACAGTGCAGTACGGCTGTTCCCCTACGTTGGATCGCATACGTGGGGGAGGGGCTACACGGTCACTCCAATTACTGTCAGCCAATCGTGGCTCAGGTCTGACCTTTGAATGGCAAAACGGCTTGTTGGTTTCAGGAGGAAGGAGAGGCTCCAAAGAATAATTCAATTAAAACTTAAATAATTTTAAACAAACTTTCAAAAACACATTAGAGTCATAGAACATTGATTGCATAGCTAAAACATGTCACCTTTAAGGTGTGTGTGAGTTAAGATGTCTTCCTGCAGCTGCAGCCTCGGCTTGGTCAAACTGACTTATCGAGCAAACATAACAAATTCCCCGATGGTCTAAGACTACGGCAGCATAACATCACATACCGGGCCTTTCTCAAACCGACCCTTATACCCTCTCCCTGCACACTTCCAGTCCGTGTGCGCTCGTGTGGACGGTCCGCCACCTTAAGTGCCATTCTTAATTATGAGTGTGGAGTGGGAGTGAGCTGTTAAACCCTCCAGCAGCGACTCTCCACTGATTCTGACTTACTGAGCTCGTAAAGGCGCCCTGTAGTGTTCATCATCAAAGAAGCTTCATAATTTAAAGTTCCATGTTGTAGAGCCCTGTAAAGATTAGTACCATTCCCGCTCTCTCCCGTAAAGATTCGTACCATTCCCGCTCTCTCCCGTAAAGATTCGTACCATTCCTGCTCTCTCCCGTAAAGATTCGTACCATTCCCGCCCACACAATAGAGTTCCATTGATTTGTGCCTTCTCCATCCCGCAGGGAGTAAACGTTTTCTTATTGGTTAGTGAAGAGAGATGTAATGCACATACTCTGGTGATGCCAGAAGATGAGGAAAACTTCCACTTCCTCCACACACACCTGCTTCACCTTTTATTTTCTTTATACACTAATGAATGCCGGAGTCGACACGCAGGGCGTCATGTCATAAAGTTTGCTGATGACTCTGTGATTGTGTCTCTTCTTCATAACGATGACCCGGATCATGGCCCTGTTTTAGCTGATTTTATGAACTTGTGTGAATCGTCCTTTTTAAAAATGGATGTGTCAAAAACCCTCTGACATCACTCCATCTGTCATCAGTGGTTAGAATGTACAGTGAGGCAATATAAATACCTTGGTACTATCGTGGACGATAAACTGACCTTTGAACCTCAGGTTGACTCTGTTTGCAAAACACTTCACCAAAGAATGCACTTTTATCGCAAGCTGCGCAATTTGAATGTTGACAGGGTTTTTATGAAAATGTTTTATTCTTGTTTTATTGAATCTTTCTTACATTTTCTTGTGTCTGCTTTTACGGATCTCTTAATATAAAAAGTAAAAACGGGATGCTGGGGACGGTCAAGAGCTGCTGCAAAATTGCAGGAGCCACGTTGAACGACCTGACTGAGGTGTTCAAACTCAGGACTCTTAAAAAGGCCCATCAGTCCTGAACGAGCCGGACCATCCTCTTTCTAATATGTTCTTGCTGCTTCCTTCTGGCCGCCGTTACATTGTACCGACTTGTAGAACAAACAGACTGAAACACTGTTTTGTCCCAACTGCCATCAGCCTTTTAAAGAGCTCAAAGTGATGTTTATTTATTTATTTGCTGTCGTTGCCTTTTTGTAACCATTGATGTGGTTCTTATTTTAACCTCTTGTTGTTGGTGTGATTGTTGTGTGGTACTGCTGGCTGTAAAACAAATTGCCCCTCAGGGATTATAAAGACATCCCTGACCCTTGATCCTCAGGGAGATTCCTGCTCGAGCCGTGCACGGACCGAAAACAGCCAGAGACCGACACCAAGCTCTGCATCATGCACGCTCAATCTGTGCCCCCTCCTGTTTCCTGTTTACCCTGAGGAGAGTGGAGTTCACGCCAAAGCTTGCTGCTGTCTCGTGTGACTTCAGAGTTCAGTCTGTGACAGAGTGGGAGTGGGGAGGGTCCGTTTTGAAAAGCTTTCACCATCACAGTTTCACAGTGTGTGACTCCCTCTAGTGGATGTTGAGGAGTATTGTGTTGTCTTTGCTCCAAAGGTTTTTGTACAGAGTGTTGGTGTTTCCTGTCACTGTGGGCCTCAGAGCACAGTAGTACACAGCAGAGTCAGACAGCTGAAGCTTCTGGATCTTCAGAGGAACTGATCTACTGTTGGAGTTCAGTGTGGATGAAAATCTCTCCTTTGACTCATCTGGTGTGTTCCCTTCATCTCCTCTAATGCGACTCAGTATGAATTTGGGGCTGTTGTTTCCATCCTGTTTGTACCAGAAGAGATAACTTGTAGCACTGCTGTTGTATTTACAGTCAAGTGTTGCTGTCTCTCCTTCAGCAGCAGTCACATCTCCTCCTGGTTGCTCCACGTTGTCTTGTGCTCTGCATTCTGTGAAACAGAAACAAATAGTGTTAGTGTGCTGTTAAAGAATCATGTCAGTGTTGGATTGATATCAAAGAAACAGAGTGGTGTTCATACCAAGGCACACAGCAGCCAGCAACACTGAGATAAACAGAGGCATCATATCTGCAGGGCTGAGTAACTGTGAGCTACAGCAAGTCTAAAGAAGGCTGTGATCTCTCTGTTTGGTCTTCATCAACACTAAGTTGGTGGATTAGAAGGAGGAGCCTGATCACAGTGACAGGTCTCATTCACAGCCCTGTGTTATTCCCCCTACTGACACTTTACACTAAACACATGTTACTCACACTCTGCTTTTACTGTCTTTGCTATTTGTTTCAACATGTAAAGAGTCTTTGAGTACTTTTTAAAGCGCTATATAAATAAAATGTATTTTTTGTGCAGTGCTGTGTGCTGCTTTGCTCCAGGTGAAAGATAGGGCCCTCTGTTGTTGTCATCATCACTACAAAGAATGTAGACTGTATCATCACATCCCATTGACACATCCCTTCATGTCTCACAGTGTGTGACTCCCTCTAGTGGATGTTGTGGAGTATTGTGTTGTCTTTGCTCCAAAGGTTTTTGTACAGAGTGTTGGTGTTTCCTGTCACTGTGGGCCTCACAGCACAGTAGTACACAGCAGAGTCAGTCACTGCAGCAGAGGAGATCTCCAGATGAAACTCCTTTTTGTTTTTGTCATGTCTCAAAGATAACCTCTCTGTTCCCTCTGAATATTCGCTATTAAGAAGCTGTGGAGATGAACCGGACTTCTGCTGATACCAGTAGAGGTAATTAGCAGAGCCTGAATAGTTGCAGGACAGAGTCACACTGTCGTCCTCCAAAGCCAGCGTTACATCTCTGAATGGTGTCACTAAATCCTCAGAGGATCCTAAAAACAACAAAACAATATTTCACTCTGACTGTAGTTATTTCTCTCTATACTTTGTTTAGTGGTGTTAGAAAGTAAAAGCATTAAAACAGGTCAAAGCTCTTTCATGTCTTAGATGTTGCTACCTCTCATCAGTACTTACCAGTGTGAAAGAAGACTATCATCATCCACACTAAAGGAAGCTGCATTATTGTCACTTGTAGTGAATGAACAGGAGAGAGAACACAGCAGCTCTTCAGTTCAGACATGAAGTCATATTCATCTGTGTAGCTCCTCCTCTCACTCTGCTCTGTTTACATTCAGGCTGATGGAAGCTTTAAAAAAGGACAGTGATGCTGCAGTGATCGTCATCCAAGAAGGTCAGACTGAAGCAGCAATCTGCAGAACAATCAGCTGAAAGAATCTCTAATCTGTCTTAATGCAACTTTTGTCACATGATCTGCACATCTGAGCTACCATACTCTGACTACACATTCTGTCTGTTTGGTTCAGGTTTGTGTTCGTGGAACTGTGAACTAATGTTAATCAGTGCAGAGTTTCACTGTCAGTAGACGAGTAGGGTTTGAGGAAGGCAAAGAGGGAACCAACAGGAACATCATCTCGAGGTAGCATCAACAAGAAGATGAAACCTGGCTACAGATCGACAGAGAAAGCAATTAGTTAGGCCGTTAGTAAATGACTTTGACTGTTCAGTTAGCTCTTGCTTATTTTTCTGCTAAAGCGTTTGTTGTGTTGAAAGCATACTTTACTCTGTGGTTGGTGTGTGTTGTCTCCTCATGTGAATCCTTCAGTGTTTCAAACCTCGTCGTACCGACAGCCCAAATCTCCTTTGTAAAGTGCCTTTTCCATAAAATACAGTTCACCAAAATCCTGTTCCACTCAGCGCCCCCTACAGGTCTGTAGCACTTCCCTTGTGATGAATGGATATGCAGCGTTTCTCTGTTGCATCTGTTGTGGGTCTGCATGTTTTTCACTTTGAATCTTTTATGTATTTGCTCCATGTTTGCTGTTCATGAATTTGTTTCGGCTCTTTGCAGCACGTTTTTTAAATGCAGCAAGTTTCTATTGTTGAGTTATTGTATGATCTTTTTAATATGCATCATTTATGATTTAGCAGCCTGCTCCACTGAATGGAAATCTGTGTGTTTGCCCTGATTGACTACCACAGAACGGCTCTTCACAAAATGACAGTGTGACCCAACATGTAAAGCTCCTGACCAAGTTAAATCTTTCAACAGACGATGTTCTACAATTCAATTACACACGACACCCACATGAATGACTTATTTACAACTTTATTCCACCAAAAATAAGATTCAAATTACATTTGTGTTACATTTAAGATCATACCAAATAGTGAGAGCACATTACCCATATATATCACTACTCTGTCCTGTCGGGGTTTATTACCAATTAGATATTCATGATCCCATGTTCTGTTTTAATGAGTTTAATGGGTCGTGCTTGTTCTGTAAAACATTCAATGACTGGATCGTATATAAATATCACAGAGGCTTACTGAGATCCTTCAAATCTTGTCTTTTTTAAATCATTAACATTTTAAATGTTCACTCCTTAGAGATCAAATAACAGTTGAGGAAGTTTTCAAAGTGCACCATGAGTCAGCTGTTGGTGAAACAAAAGCTCAGCTCATACCCGGAGTAACAGTATACGCTTCACATGCAGACCTCACAGTGTAGGAGGATTTCCTCTGGTTGGCAGAACGTCAGAGGCAGGTCCTTCTATGAGGGAGAGCCGTGTGCGTGTCTGTAAGCCTGCTGTCAGACCACCGTCATACTCAGGGAGATCTCTGGCTACTGGCTACTGTGCCACCTACTCACTACCTACAAGCAGCTCGAGTGGTAACGCTCTATCAGAACTACGGCTGTGAGAAACTCTGCACCTCAGTACCTCAGTGTTTCATTTTGTGGTACTGAATCAATTCTTTAAAACTATGATGGCTGACAGCTAGCTTGCATCAGGTTGTTTTTGGGAGGTTGACTTTGGATCTAGCTAACAATCTAGATCGGAAAACTTCATGATGCCGTGTGGAGACTGCCAGCTGCTCCATAGGGCCAACAGGAATATAACTCACCTGAAAGAAGACATCCACACACTTTCAGATGAGCTGAAAAAGAAGGACAGTCTCCTGACCAGCTTCATCAACATCGCCTCTGCCCAGTCCAAAAGGTTAGCGGTGATGAACTCTGCTATAATTGACACCATCCTGTGGGATCCTGTGACTCGCCCCCGACCCTCCTCCTGCTCGACTCCTAACCACCAGGCTACCTGGTCCGAGGTGGTGGTCCGGGGCCATAAAAAGAGCGGTCACAAAGAAATCTCACCAAGTCCCCTGAATCTCTCAAACCGCTTCGCTGCTCTTCAGGCGCCGACACTCTCAGCGGATCTCTCCGAGGACTTACCTGCCGCCCCCCGCGCCGCTGCTAGCCTGAGGACTGGAGGAGCACCGCCTGTGTCGACTCGCGTTTCCCACGCAGCCTACTGCCGGCTTCAGCACTACAACTTCTAAGAGTTCTAACTAGAACAAAAAGGAGAGAGCACATCACTCCTGTCCTTGCCTCTCTTCACTGGCTGCCTGTGACTTACAGAATTCAGATTAAAATCCTCCTGTTTGTCTTCAAAGCGTTGAAGGGTCTCGTCCCTTCATTCATCCCAGAACTCCTGTCTCCATATCTGCCAGAAAACTCAGATCCTCTGTCCCACGCTCTCGGACTAAGTGTTACGGGGACAGGGCTTTCTCTATCGCAGCTCCAACACTGTGGACTTCTCTTCCTCCATCCATCAGACTGATTATTACTATTATTATTATTATATTATATTTGTTATTATTACCGCTGTTGTTTTTATTGTTATTTTCATCATTATTAGTGGTCGTGGTTTTTGTTTCCCCCCTGTTTTTAATGTGAAGCACTTTGGATCAACTGTGTTGTGTGTAAGGTGCTGTCCTTCTACACTTTCTTAACTGTAGGAATGTCTTCAACCATAGCACTTCATTTGTAATATCATGATCTGTGAATATAAACAGATTTTTTTAACTCACGTAATGTACACCAAAAACTGTATAATTGTGGCGGTCCTGATCCCCAGATTTCGGCTCATCAGGACAAAGCCTGAGGACAGGTTCCCAACCACATAAAAATACAATAAAAAAGAATGCCTCTTATAAAAACACAAAGGCCTCTTCAATGACAGTAATGAACAAATGCCTCTTCTATAATAACGAACAAATGCCTCTTTGAAAATAAAGGGAACTGAAATATTGTTTCTTTGGCCTTTTTTTAAACGTAACTTTGGCCTCTTTATTTTTTCCCAAATCAAACAAACAAAAGGAAATGTGCAAAAAGGGCTTTCCAAAGAAAACAGCAAATGAGCATAATAACTAAAGCCTGCAGGCGCTAGGCTAACGTTTGGAGAGTGAGATTCTTGCACGAATGGCACTTTGACGTCCTGATGCAGGTCACATAGTTAAAAGAATAGCCTTTTATTCCACACGCTGTGTGAACATCACAACCATCAAATAAATAGACAAAAGAGCAAACAAATCTCATCGGGGCCTAACAGACCAGAGATTCATGCTTAGACTTAAGCTGTTTTGGCAATTGAAGGAAGGCTCTGAGTGAATCCGGGGAGTGCATTTCCACCTCTTTTAAAACCTAAAGAAAGGCGTCGTCACACCCTGATTGTCCATGAGGAGAATGCACCAATCTGCTCTCGGTTATTCATCAGGAGCCAGCCCCCCACACCCTGTGCAACAGGTGAACTGAATAACCCTCTAATCAACTAAGTAACTCAGCTAAAATTAAATGGGAAAATGGGAACAATGGCAAGCACGAGAAAATGGGTCACTGCCACAAAATAAAAATACTTTTGAGAAGTGATTTTCTCTAAATAGAACCTGTAAAATTAGAAAGTGTGAGGATCGAGGATTGAACCCTGGTGTACACCACAAGAAATCATAGCCTGAGAGAACAACAGAAACTCTTCATAGAGATATGAACAAAGTCAATCAAAACCTGAGTCTCTGATCCAACCAGTTTGTGGAGATCCTTTATTCAGAATGTGTGATCAGTCTGTTGTGGAGCTATAAATATTGGCACACTATTTAATTTGATAAACACGTTTCTCATACTGAGCGTTCTACTTACATATTTGAATGACTTTTAAATTCATCTTTCTGTCACATTCAGTCAAGACGAGTTATTGTTTGGATAGATATTTACCAGAAGACCTTACCATGCTTCCTGTCACTCTGCTTTATTTTAGGATTTTATCATTACTACAAATAATCTAGTAATAATGACAGACCATCACAGTTTAACAGTGTGTGACTCCCTCTAGTGGATGTTGTGGAGTATTGTGTTGTCTTTGCTCCAAAGGTTTTTGTACAGAGTGTTGGTGTTTCCTGTCACTGTGGGCCTCAGAGCACAGTAGTACACAGCAGAGTCAGACAGCTGAAGCTTCTGGATCTTCAGAGGAACTGATGTCCCGTTGATTGAAGCATCAAATCTGTCTTCCTGGAACTCTGGAGCATTACGGTCTGTACCAGCAGCAGCACGTAGTAAAATGTACTTTGGGAAGTTGTTCACTTCTTGTTTGTACCAGAACAAATTGGGGTATTTGTCACTGGTCTCAAACCTACAGCCAAGTGTGACTGCGTCTCCTTCAGAAGCAGTGACATCTTCTGTTGGCTGGTCCACTTTGTCTTGTCCTTTACACTCTGAGGAAGAAGAGGACATGAAGAGAAGGAGATGAAGCAGTAACACAGATCGGTTGAAGCAGAGCAGTCAGTGTAAGAAAGAGTTACCTAGCCAGAGAGTTAGAATCAGGATGTTCCTCAGACAGTGTTGCATGACTGCAGTGAATGGGGAGGAGGGAGAGGAGGAACATTAATACTCTGGTGGATCAGGGCCTTCCTCTTTCTTATCTGTTGAGTAGCTCTCAACATTACATGTCAGATGTTCAGCGGACACAGCTCATGTTGCTAACACTCTTTTATCTCACAATCCAATCCAATCCACTTTATTTATATAGCACATTTTAAAAACAACAAGGTTACCAAAGTGCTGCACAACAGATAAAAACAGTAAGTAAGCAAAATTCAAATGTTAAAATAAAAATATAAAAAGTAAAAGATTAAAAAAACACAATAAAATAAAAGCATATAAAAACACTAAAATATACATAAAACACAAAACAACAACCAATGATTTAGAAACAATAAAAGACAAACAGAGACCACACAACTCTCATGCTGGATTAAAAGCCAAGGAATAAAAATGTTTTTTAAGACGAGATTTAAAACTATCTAGAGTGGCGGCCATTTTGACGTGGGTGGGTAGCTCATTCCACAATTTAGGAGCTACCACTGAAAAAGCACGGTCCCCCCTGGTCTTATGTCTGCTCTTTGGGATGACAAGACGCAGCTGATCAGCGGACCTCAATGCTCTTGAGGGGGTGTAGGTGTGTATGAGGTCTGTGATGTACTGAGGCGCCCGACCATTTAATGACTTAAAAACAAACAATAAAATCTTAAAATGAATTCTAAAATGGACAGGGAGCCAGTGGAGGGAGGCGAGAACGGGGGGAATGTGTTCATGCTTGCGCGTTCCTGTTAAAAGACGAGCAGCCGCTTTTTGGACTAACTGTAAGCGAGCGAGGGAGGCCTGGTTGATGCCAGTGTAAAGTGCATTACAGTGGTCCAAACGGGTCGAGATGAAAGCACGAATCAAGCACTCAAAATCATTAAAAGATACAACAGGTTTACTTTGAGATGAAAGCCTCAGATGATAAAAACTTGTTTTAACTACCGAGTTTATCTGTTTACCAAGTTTAAAATCACTGTCCATTTTGACGCCGAGGTTTGTGACTATGGGTTTTACATATGACTGCAGGGAGCCCAGGTCTATAGGAGGGACATCACAGCCTCGACTGGGTCCAAACACCATGACCTCAGTTTTGTCTTCATTTAACTTTAAAAAGTTAAAAGCCATCCATGCCTCGATGTCCTTTAGACACTCTAGTAGGGGTATCAGGGAGCTCTTATCGTTTCTCTTAAGTTTAAAAGTTAAACCAAGGGGGAGCATGTAGAAAGAAAACAGGATGGGCTCAAGGATTGAGCCTTGGGGAACTCCACAAGATAGGGTGGCAGAAGACGATGCAGACTCACCAAGCCTCACTGAGAAGCATCTCTCGGACAGGTAAGACCTGAACCACTCCAGGGCAGCATCCCTGATACCCACACAGTGCTCGAGACGGGAAATGAGAATTGTGTGGTCAACTGTGTCAAAAGCAGCAGTAAGGTCTAAAAGCATAAGAATGGCAGAGTCACCGGAGTCAGTAGTTAATCAAAGGTCATTAAAAACCCTTAAAAGTGCAGAATCAGTGCAATGCAAAGCTTTAAAACCAGACTGAAAAATCTCAAGAATGCCATGTACTTCTAAAAAGGACTGAAGTTGTACAAGTACAGTTTTCTCTAAGATTTTTGAAATAAAAGGAAGCTTTGAGATCTGTCTATAATTTGATAGAACCGAAGTGTCCAGATTTGGCTTTTTCAATAGGGGTTCCACAACTGCTTCTTTAAAATATGTTGGGACAACACCTGAATCAAGACTGCTATTTATAATTTTTTGGACACAAGGTCCAGTAGTCTCCCAGACCTCCTTAAAGAGGCGAGGAGGAACAATGTCTGTGGGACAGGATGAGGGTTTAAGTTGAGTGACGATTTTTGTGAGAGATGAGAGTGACACAGGCTCGAACCGATTTAAAACAGTTGAGCAAGTGACGGCTAAGGAAGGTTCAAAAGAGGGGGGTGAGATATGAGTCCTGATGGTTACAACCTTATCAATAAAACAGCAGAGAAAGTCTTCACAGACTTGTGACGAAGCTTTCAGACAGGTGGATTGGGGAGCATTTAAAATTGAATCAATAGTTTTAAAAAGAACACGTGGCTCATTAAGATCTTGGGAAATAATATCAGAAAAATAGACTGTTTTTTCTGCTTTGACAGTTCTCTGATATTTTCTCCAGCTTTCTTTGAGAATTTCATGAGACACATGAATCTTTTTTCCACCTGCGCTCAGCTCTCCTGCACTCGCGCCTGGCCGCACGGGTGGTATCATTGAGCCAAGGCTCAGATTTGGGTCTGGGGCGCATCATTTTTAGTGGGGCGACAGTGTCAAGAGTGCCGGAACAGGTGGAAAGAAAGGTTGTAGTCAATTGTTCCGTGTCAAGGTAGGCAGAGGGCATTGTGTCAAACTGATTTGCAATGATTAATGCAGAGGAAAACTGAGCAGCGGTGGAAGGTTTAAGCATGCGACAGTGGCGCACAGAAGCACACGGTCTAAAACTGTGACAGGGCAAGTTAAAATCAAATAAAACAGGCATGTGGTCAGAGAACACTGCGTCACATACCTGAACATTTAAAATAGGCATGTCATGTGATAAAACGAGGTCTAACGTGTGTCCATGTTCTTGTGTGGGTCCAGTAACATATTGTACAAAGTTAAAAGCATCAATCAAATCTAAAAAATCTTTAGCCCGTGGCTTAAAAGGACAGCAGACATGCACGTTAAAATCACCAACACATAAAATCCTGTCATAGTTTGTCATAATGCCAGCCAAGAAATCAGAGAGGTGTTTTATAAAGTCTCTGTTATATTTAGGCGGCCGGTAGATCACCGCACAAAGTACCGGGGCTGACCGACCTAGTTCAAACAAGCTCAGTTCAAAAGAGGAGAAAGACATTGGCGGTAGAGGCTTGCAATATAAACTGTTTTTAAAGACAGTCGCTATTCCTCCTCCACGACCAGAGGTCCTCGGTGTTTTAATAAAAGTACAATCCGGAGGCAAAAGCTCTGTGAAGGCGGCTGACTCACCCACATTTATCCAGGTTTCCGTCAGAAAAAGTACATCCAAATCGTGCGAGGTGAAGAAGTCTTGGAGGATGAAAGTCTTGTTCATCACCGATCTCGCGTTTACCAGCGCACATCTAGTCGAAACCGGGGAGACGGCCGCGTGAGCTGTCCGGCTCAGCGGCTTGAGGTTGCGCTGGTTCACTCAACCAGGACGCCGGAGACGAGGGAGGCGAGGGCGCACGGCATGAAGCGTCTCATACGGGCCAACGACAGGTACCAGCCAGGTGCCGCCTTGAACGAGGGCGCGCCGGGCTTTAAGCCTGACTAGCCGACCACTGCGCGTTCCTCTGCGGCTACGCCTCCGGGGAAGTTGAGCCTCAGCACGGAACAGGTGTGCGGGGACATCCGCTAAGAGCGGAGGAAGAAAAGTTTTGTGGTCACCCCAGCCATATTTCACCCGAAAGTCTACAGTGGTTTTAAGTTTAAATAAGTCCTGACGATCATACACCAGCAGAGAGTTTATGGGCCTCGTGACGGACGCCAAAAACAGAGAAAACACAGAAATTGCCAGCGTTAGAAGGCGTACCAGACACACCGGCGCCATCTTGCTCACAACACCACAATTCTGACGTTTTAACTGAAGA
This sequence comes from Semicossyphus pulcher, assembly GCF_022749685.1. Classification (NCBI taxonomy): domain Eukaryota; kingdom Metazoa; phylum Chordata; class Actinopteri; order Labriformes; family Labridae; genus Semicossyphus; species Semicossyphus pulcher. Next base: position 32,036,726 of record NW_027211748.1, read on the forward strand.
AAACTGTTTTTAAAACGTCTGAATCCTGAAATTAAAGAAAGAAGAAAAAATGTAAATAAAGTAAGAATTTAAAATTCTTCTGAGCTTCAGTTAAAAAGATGAAATAAAGACTTCAAAGAATCAAACAGCATGGCTCTTTATTGTCACTGTTTAAAACAACCAAAGGCAGTTCAGCAGCTCTTTGGTACGGACAACAACACAGCAACAAATAAGAATACAAATACGAGTCCTGATTATTTCTATGAACTCACATGAGCTCTTCATTCTTCTTATAATCACACTGATACTGTGGCGGCTGGGGCTCAGTGGGGGGTGGGTCGTTCGATCCCAAACCGTGACAGTCCACAAGTCCAAGTGTCCTTGGGCGAGACACTGGACCCCAAGGCCATCGGTGTGTGAATGTGTGTGTGGATGTGACATGTCGCTTGGAAACTCTCTGAGCGGTCAGAAGACGAGAAACACGGTCCATTGACCATTTCCTCTTTATTTCAGACCTTCATGTTGAAACGCAATAACTTTGTCCACTCGGTGGCGCTGTTGTTCAGATGAAGCAGGAGCTGAAACGTGTACCTCTTCAGTTAGTGTCAGGTTTTTGTACAGAGTGTTGGTGTTTCCTGTCACTGTGGGCCTCACAGCACAGTAGTACACAGCAGAGTCAGTCACTGCAGCAGAGGAGATCTCCAGATGAAACTCCTTTTTGTTTTTGTCATGTCTCAAAGATAACCTCTCTGTTCCCTCTGAATATTCGCTGATAAGAAGCTGTGGAGATGAACCGGACTTCTGCTGATACCAGTAGAGCCCATTAGCAGAGCCTGAGTAGTTGCAGGACAGAGTCACACTGTCGTCCTCCAAAGCCAGCGTTACATCTCTGAATGGTGTCACTAAATCCTCAGAGGATCCTAAAAACAACAAAACAATATTTCACTCTGACTGTAGTTATTTCTCTCTATACTTTGTTTAGTGGTGTTAGAAAGTAAAAGCATTAAAACAGGTCAAAGCTCTTTCATGTCTTAGATGTTGCTACCTCTCATCAGTACTTACCAGTGTGAAAGAAGACTATCATCATCCACACTAAAGGAAGCTGCATTATTGTCACTTGTAGTGAATGAACAGGAGAGAGAACACAGCAGCTCTTCAGTTCAGACATGAAGTCATATTCATCTGTGTAGCTCCTCCTCTCACTCTGCTCTGTTTACATTCAGGCTGATGGAAGCTTTAAAAAAGGACAGTGATGCTGCAGTGATCGTCATCCAAGAAGGTCAGACTGAAGCAGCAATCTGCAGAACAATCAGCTGAAAGAATCTCTAATCTGTCTTAATGCAACTTTTATCACATGATCTGCACATCTGAGCTACCATACTCTGACTACACATTCTGTCTGTTTGGTTCAGGTTTGTGTTCGTGGAACTGTGAACTAATGTTAATCAGTGCAGAGTTTCACTGTCAGTAGACGAGTAGGGTTTGAGGAAGGCAAAGAGGGAACCAACAGGAACATCATCTCGAGGTAGCATCAACAAGAAGATGAAACCTGGCTACAGATCGACAGAGAAAGCAATTAGTTAGGCCGTTAGTAAATGACTTTGACTGTTCAGTTAGCTCTTGCTTATTTTTCTGCTAAAGCGTTTGTTGTGTTGAAAGCATACTTTACTCTGTGGTTGGTGTGTGTTGTCTCCTCATGTGAATCCTTCAGTGTTTCAAACCTCGTCGTACCGACAGCCCAAATCTCCTTTGTAAAGTGCCTTTTCCATAAAATACAGTTCACCAAAATCCTGTTCCACTCAGCGCCCCCTACAGGTCTGTAGCACTTCCCTTGTGATGAATGGATATGCAGCGTTTCTCTGTTGCATCTGTTGTGGGTCTGCATGTTTTTCACTTTGAATCTTTTATGTATTTGCTCCATGTTTGCTGTTCATGAATTTGTTTCGGCTCTTTGCAGCACGTTTTTTAAATGCAGCAAGTTTCTATTGTTGAGTTATTGTATGATCTTTTTAATATGCATCATTTATGATTTAGCAGCCTGCTCCACTGAATGGAAATCTGTGTGTTTGCCCTGATTGACTACCACAGAACGGCTCTTCACAAAATGACAGTGTGACCCAACATGTAAAGCTCCTGACCAAGTTAAATCTTTCAACAGACGATGTTCTACAATTCAATTACACACGACACCCACATGAATGACTTATTTACAACTTTATTCCACCAAAAATAAGATTCAAATTACATTTGTGTTACATTTAAGATCATACCAAATAGTGAGAGCACATTACCCATATATATCACTACTCTGTCCTGTCGGGGTTTATTACCAATTAGATATTCATGATCCCATGTTCTGTTTTAATGAGTTTAATGGGTCGTGCTTGTTCTGTAAAACATTCAATGACTGGATCTTCTATAAATATCACAGAGGCTTACTGAGATCCTTCAAATCTTGTCTTTTTTAAATCATTAACATTTTAAATGTTCACTCCTTAGAGATCAAATAACAGTTGAGGAAGTTTTCAAAGTGCAACATGAGTCAGCTGTTGGTGAAACAAAAGCTCAGCTCATACCCGGAGTAACAGTATACGCTTCACATGCAGACCTCACAGTGTAGGAGGATTTCCTCTGGTTGGCAGAACGTCAGAGGCAGGTCCTTCTATGAGGGAGAGCCGTGTGCGTGTCTGTAAGCCTGCTGTCAGACCACCGTCATACTCAGGGAGATCTCTGGCTACTGGCTACTGTGCCACCTACTCACTACCTACAAGCAGCTCGAGTGGTAACGCTCTATCAGAACTACAGCTGTAAGAAACTCTGCACCTCAGTACCTCAGTGTTTCATTTTGTGGTACTGAATCAATTCTTTAAAACTATGACGGCTGACAGCTAGCTTGCATCAGGTTGTTTTTGGGAGGTTGACTTTGGATCTAGCTAACAATCTAGATCGGAAAACTTCATGATGCCGTGTGGAGACTGCCAGCTGCTCCATAGGGCCAACAGGAATATAACTCACCTGAAAGAAGACATCCACACACTTTCAGATGAGCTGAAAAAGAAGGACAGTCTCCTGACCAGCTTCATCAACATCGCCTCTGCCCAGTCCAAAAGGTTAGCGGTGATGAACTCTGCTATAATTGACATCATCCTGTGGGATCCTGTGACTCGCCCCCGACCCTCCTCCTGCTCGACTCCTAACCACCAGGCTACCTGGTCCGAGGTGGTGGTCCGGGGCCATAAAAAGAGCGGTCACAAAGAAATCTCACCAAGTCCCCTGAATCTCTCAAACCGCTTTGAGGCTCTACAGGCGCCGACGCTCTCAGCGGATCTCTCCGAGGACTTACCTGCCGCCCCCCGCGCCGCTGCTAGCCTGAGGACTGGAGGAGCACCGCCTGTGTCGACTCGCGTTTCCCGGGGCGCGTTCTGGACATCCATGACAAACTGCCTTCTCTTCTAAATCGTCATCCGGACTGCTTGAACCTGGTCATCGATGTGGGATCAGATGACGTCAGTCAGCAACAGTTGGAAATCCTCCGCATGGGCTTTCAGCGTCTCATCTCTGCCTTTAAAGGATACTGGTTAACTCATTCTATCTGGACCCATCCTGTCTCCTGGCCGGGGCTGTGGATGTTTTTCCCTCTACTGTCTCTTCACACCTGACTTAAAGGAGAATGCAACACACCCGGGACGAATCTGGATTTCATTGACAATTTCGATCTCTTCTGGAACTGCCGACAGCTGTACAGACACGACGGACTCCATCCAAACCTGCATGGGGCAAAACTGCTTTCAGCAAATATTGACTATGCTCTTGTTAACCTGCTGAATTCCCGCCAGACTGTCTGAGACAGTCCATGCCACCATGAGGTAATCCACACACATACTCAAACAAATGTTCAGTGCCATCCTACTTACACTGGTAGGGTTCCTGCAACAAGTTACTTTTCTACAACATCTGGCCAAAGTCATCCACTACCACTCATGGGGCAGGGACTGTCAATCCCACATTCAGCTGCTCCGCCTGTTAATTACATCCAATCTGCCAAACCTTCAGACTCCGTAATTCTGTCTCCAAATCATCTCGCTCAGAAAATTATGCAAATCTCATTACCATTAGCCCCACTACAATTCCACCTCGGCCTCCTATTTCCTCTAAATTGAGTCTGACTGTGAGATCACTGTCAAACAAATCATTTATATGCCAACGTTTTATTGTGTCCAAGAATCTAACCTGTTTCTTCATCACTGAGTCATGGCTTACCCCTGATGACCCCTCCCCTCTAATTGAAACCACTCCTCCTGGCTACTCTTACTTTCATCAACCCAGGTCACATGCACGAGCTGGTGGGGTTGCTGTCATTCACAAAAATGCCCTCAAGGGCACCAGTATTTCTACAGGCCCCGTCTTTTGAATCCTTGGCTCTTGTGATCGATGGCAGCTCATTAGTCTTCTGCTTGTGACTGTACAGACCCCCCAAACCAAACATTAACTTCATCAGTGAATTCTCTGATCTTCTTTCCAACATTGCCCCTGACAATATTCTTATTCTCAGAGAAATTCACATCCATATTTGCTGTCCCTCTGAAGCCATGACTGGTGATTTTATAAACCAGCTTGAAGCCTTTGGTCTCCACCAGTCTGTAAATAGCCCAACCCATGTCAAAGGCCATACATTAGATTCAGTTCTGTCCTCCGCAGGTCTCTCTATCTCAAACCCTGAAATAGAAGATTTTCATGTATCTGACCCCAGAGAATCATTTTGACCTCGCATTGCCACATGTTTCTCCTGTCCGCCCTGCTCTTCTCCGCTCTCACACTTTAAATTCAACCACTGCCACTAGATTCGCAGCAGCCTACAGAGAGGCTTCTAACATTAGAGGTGTTGAGGCTGCACCGTCTCATGTGGACAGGGCAAACTGTCGCTCTATTCAACAGTGCTGTCTTAGCCACCCTTGACTCTGTTGCACCGCTGAGAAATAAAAACTTAAGCCTCTGGCCTCACCATGGCTTAATGACACCATAAGAGAAATAAGAAGAGCGTGCAGAAGAGCAGAGCGAAGGTGGAAGCGGGATAAACTGCAGATATCACTTCAAATCCTCACAGATCTCTTGGATAAATACCAGCTGGCCGTCAAAAATGCAAAAGCTCAATACGTCATCATCATCCCAGAGTACTTTTTCGTGTGTTAAACTCCATCACCTCTTCCACTCAATCCTCCTCCTTTGAAGCTTCTGTCTCTAAATGTGAAGAGAGCTCCTGTAAATAGAACATCCATCTCTTCTGACAACACTGCTGTTCTAAGTTCTTTTAACCCCATCACCTGAACAGAGCTCCTCCATATTATCTCTTCTATGAAGACATCCACCTGTTCTCTTGACATTATTCCAACTCAGCTCTTCAAAGAAGTAATTGGAACCTTTAGCCCCAGTGTTCTTACAATTATCAACAGCTCCCTGGAAACCAGCCATGTTCCACAGTCTTTCAAACATGCAGTTGTCCTGCCACCGTTAAAGAAACAAAATCTAGATCCCTCAGTCGTCAGTAATTACAGACCCATATCTAAACTACCATTCTCTCTGAAATCCTTGAGAAAGTTGTTTTTAACAAACTGTCATCTCACCTGGCTCAAAACTGCATTTTTGAAGTTCCAATCTGGTTTCCAAGCTCTCCACAGCACTGAGTCTGCACTTCTGAGAATCACAAACAACCTCCTTCTGGTGGCTGACTCAGGGAACTGCTCCATCCTCCTGCTCTTAGATCTTACTTCAGCTTTCGACGCAGTAGACCATCACACAAACGGGCAGGAGTTTCTGGTTCCTCATTAGGCTGGTTTTCCTCATATTTATCCAGCAGATCTTTCAATGTCTCTGTCAGTAACTCCTCTTCCTCTTCAGCCCCCATCTCATGTGGCGTCCCCCAAGGTTCCAATCCTCTTCTCCATCTATTTGCTTCCGCAAGGTCACATCATCCAAACATCCAAACATTTCATTTCACTGTTATGCGGACAACACGCAGATCTACCTCCCCCTAGAGCCTGGTAACTCCAGCAAACTCACCGACCCTAATAACTGCCTTCATGATATCACATCCAACACTATCTCCCCTCATCTCGGTTCTTTGGCCCCCTCTGTCAAACCCCATGTTAAAATCTTGGTGTCATATTTGACTCAACACTGAGGTTCAACAAACAGATAAATCAGGTAATAAAATTAAGTTTCATGCAGCTCCGCACTGTCTCAACAATTTGATCTTTTCTCTGAACTTCCGAACTTCCGACCCGGAGAAAGTTATTCACACCTTCATCTCCGCCCGTTTCGATTAGTGTCACTGTCTTTATGTTGGTATCCCTCAGTCCAGTTTGTCCCGCCTCCAGCTAGAACAAACTGCAGCAGCCAGAGTTCTAACTAGAACAAAGAGGAGAGAGCACATCACTCCTGTCCTTGCCTCTCTTCACTGGCTGCCTGTGACTTACAGAATTCAGATTAAAATCCTCCTGTTTGTCTTCAAAGCGTTGAAGGGTCTCGTCCCTTCATTCATCACAGAACTCCTGTCTCCATATCTGCCAGAAAACTCAGATCCTCTGTCCCACGCTCTCGGACTAAGTGTTACGGGGACAGGGCTTTCTCTATCGCAGCTCCAACACTGTGGACTTCTCTTCCTCCATCCATCAGACTGATTATTACTATTATTATTATTATATTATATTTGTTATTATTACCGCTGTTGTTTTTATTGTTATTTTCATCATTATTAGTGGTCGTGGTTTTTGTTTCCCCCCTGTTTTTAATGTGAAGCACTTTGGATCAACTGTGTTGTGTGTAAGGTGCTGTCCTTCTACACTTTCTTAACTGTAGGAATGTCTTCAACCATAGCACTTCATTTGTAATATCATGATCTGTGGATACAAACAGATTTTTTTAACTCACGTAATGTACACCAAAAACTGTATAATTGTGGCGGTACTGATCCCCAGATTTCGGCTCATCAGGACAAAGCCTGAGGACAGGTTCCCAACCACATAAAAATACAATAAAAAAGAATGTCTCTTATAAAAACACAAAGGCCTCTTCAATGACAGTAATGAACAAATGCCTCTTCTATAATAACGAACAAATGCCTCTTTGAAAATAAAGGGAACTGAAATATTGTTTCTTTGGCCTTTTTTTAAACGTAACTTTGGCCTCTTTATTTTTTCCCAAATCAAACAAACAAAAGGAAATGTGCAAAAAGGGCTTTCCAAAGAAAACAGCAAATGAGCATAATAACTAAAGCCTGCAGGCGCTAGGCTAACGTTTGGAGAGTGAGATTCTTGCACGAATGGCACTTTGACGTCCTGATGCAGGTCACATAGTTAAAAGAATAGCCTTTTATTCCACACGCTGTGTGAACATCACAACCATCAAATAAATAGACAAAAGAGCAAACAAATCTCATCGGGGCCTAACAGACCAGAGATTCATGCTTAGACTTAAGCTGTTTTGGCAATTGAAGGAAGGCTCTGAGTGAATCCGGGGAGTGCATTTCCACCTCTTTTAAAACCTAAAGAAAGGCGTCGTCACACCCTGATTGTCCATGAGGAGAATGCACCAATCTGCTCTCAGTTATTCATCAGGAGCCAGCCCCCCACACCCTGTGCAACAGGTGAACTGAATAACCCTCTAATCAACTAAGTAACTCAGCTAAAATTAAATGGGAAAATGGGAACAATGGCAAGCACGAGAAAATGGGTCACTGCCACAAAATAAAAATACTTTTGAGAAGTGATTTTCTCTAAATAGAACCTGTAAAATTAGAAAGTGTGAGGATCGAGGATTGAACCCTGGTGTACACCACAAGAAATCATAGCCTGAGAGAACAACAGAAACTCTTCATAGAGATATGAACAAAGTCAATCAAAACCTGAGTCTCTGATCCAACCAGTTTGTGGAGATCCTTTATTCAGAATGTGTGATCAGTCTGTTGTGGAGCTATAAATATTGGCACACTATTTAATTTGATAAACACGTTTCTCATACTGAGCGTTCTACTTACATATTTGAATGACTTTTAAATTCATCTTTCTGTCACATTCAGTCAAGACGAGTTATTGTTTGGATAGATATTTACCAGAAGACCTTACCATGCTTCCTGTCACTCTGCTTTATTTTAGGATTTTATCATTACTACAAATAATCGAGTAATAATGACAGACCATCACATTGAAGCATCAAATCTGTCTTCCTGGAACTCTGGAGCATTATGGTCTGTACCAGCAGCAGCACGTAGTAAAATGTACTTTGGGAAGTTGTTCACTTCTTGTTTGTACCAGAACAAATTGGGGTATGTGTCACTGGTCTCAAACCTACAGCCAAGTGTGACTGCGTCTCCTTCAGAAGCAGTGACATCTTCTGTTGGCTGGTCCACTTTGTCTTGTCCTTTACACTCTGAGGAAGAAGAGGACATGAAGAGAAGGAGATGAAGCAGTAACACAGATCGGTTGAAGCAGAGCAGTCAGTGTAAGAAAGAGTTACCTAGCCAGAGAGTTAGAATCAGGATGTTCCTCAGACAGTGTTGCATGACTGCAGTGAATGGGGAGGAGGGAGAGGAGGAACATTAATACTCTGGTGGATCAGGGCCTTCCTCTTTCTTATCTGTTGAGTAGCTCTCAACATTACATGTCAGATGTTCAGCGGACACAGCTCATGTTGCTAACACTCTTTTATCTCACAATCCAATCCAATCCACTTTATTTATATAGCTCATTTTAAAAACAACAAGGTTACCAAAGTGCTGCACAACAGATAAAAACAGTAAGTAAGCAAAATTCAAATGTTAAAATAAATATATAAAAAGTAAAAGATTAAAAAAACACAACAAAATAAAAGCATATAAAAACACTAAAATATACATAAAACACAAAACAACAACCAATGATTTAGAAACAACAAAAGACAAACAGAGACCACACAACTCTCATGCTGGATTAAAAGCCAAGGAATAAAAATGTGTTTTAAGACGAGATTTAAAACTATCTAGAGTGGGGGCCATTTTGACGTGGGTGGTGTGGAAGAAATAATCTTCAGGTCCGATTCAGTGGTTGGTTCAGATGAGTTTTATTCACTGCGCAGCGGAGAGAGATGGTCACAGCAAGTTGTAGAATATCCCTCTACCTAAAGTCAGTACTGGTAGAGAATATATTGAGGGTAACAGGGAACAACAGGGCTAGACAAATGGTCCATGCTAATTCGGAGAAACAACAAAGGACAATACACAACCTACATCAAACAGGATACAGTGTCATTCTCAGAAGGTGGGGGGGCGTCTGGAAAGCCCAAGTATAAAGAAGATTCAAATTAGCTTCTCGAGTTCTATAGTGATGGTCTCACAGTCTGTAGCTGAACAAATGAGTGAAAGGAAGTTAAAAACAGGAGTTCCACAGGAAACTTAATTAACACTTATGTGAGAACAGGATGGAGAAAGAAATACACGTTGATATTGTCCTTCTCTTAAGTTACAAGACCATTTGTCTAGACAATTTAAACTAAAAGTAGAAAACAAGAACACATTGTGAATTAAACCATAATTATTTAAAATGTTACAATTCAGTTTCTACAGTGGGTAGCTCATTCCACAATTTAGGAGCTACCACTGAAAAAGCACGGTCCCCCCTGGTCTTATGTCTGCTCTTTGGGATGACAAGACGCAGCTGATCAGCGGACCTCAATGCTCTTGAGGGGGTGTAGGTGTGTATGAGGTCTGTGATGTACTGAGGCGCCCGACCATTTAATGACTTAAAAACAAACAATAAAATCTTAAAATGAATTCTAAAATGGACAGGGAGCCAGTGGAGGGAGGCGAGAACGGGGGGAATGTGTTCATGCTTGCGCGTTCCTGTTAAAAGACGAGCAGCCGCTTTTTGGACTAACTGTAAGCGAGCGAGGGAGGCCTGGTTGATGCCAGTGTAAAGTGCATTACAGTGGTCCAAACGGGTCGAGATGAAAGCACGAATCAAGCACTCAAAATCATTAAAAGATACAACAGGTTTACTTTGAGATGAAAGCCTCAGATGATAAAAACTTGTTTTAACTACCGAGTTTATCTGTTTACCAAGTTTAAAATCACTGTCCATTTTGACGCCGAGGTTTGTGACTATGGGTTTTACATATGACTGCAGGGAGCCCAGGTCTATAGGAGGGACATCACAGCATCGACTGGGTCCAAACACCATGACCTCAGTTTTGTCTTCATTTAACTTTAAAAAGTTAAAAGCCATCCATGCCTCGATGTCCTTTAGACACTCTAGTAGGGGTATCAGGGAGCTCTTATCGTTTCTCTTAAGTTTAAAAGTTAAACCAAGGGGGAGCATGTAGAAAGAAAACAGGATGGGCTCAAGGATTGAGCCTTGGGGAACTCCACAAGATAGGGTGGCAGAAGACGATGCAGACTCACCAAGCCTCACTGAGAAGCATCTCTCAGACAGGTAAGACCTGAACCACTCCAGGGCAGCATCCCTGATACCCACACAGTGCTCGAGACGGGAAATGAGAATTGTGTGGTCAACTGTGTCAAAAGCAGCAGTAAGGTCTAAAAGCATAAGAATGGCAGAGTCACCGGAGTCAGTAGTTAATCAAAGGTCATTAAAAAGCCTTAAAAGTGCAGAATCAGTGCAATGCAAAGCTTTAAAACCAGACTGAAAAATCTCAAGAATGCCATGTACTTCTAAAAAGGACTGAAGTTGTACAAGTGCAGTTTTCTCTAAGATTTTTGAAATAAAAGGAAGCTTTGAGATCGGTCTATAATTTGATAGAACCGAAGTGTCCAGATTTGGCTTTTTCAATAGGGGTTCCACAACTGCTTCTTTAAAATATGTTGGGACAACCCCTGAATCAAGACTGCTATTTATAATTTTTTGGACACAAGGTCCAGTAGTCTCCCAGACCTCCTTAAAGAGGCGAGGAGGAACAATGTCTGTGGGACAGGATGAGGGTTTAAGTTGAGTGACGATTTTTGTGAGAGATGAGAGTGACACAGGCTCGAACCGATTTAAAACAGTTGAGCAAGTGACGGCTAAGGAAGGTTCAAAAGAGGGGGGTGAGATATGAGTCCTGATGGTTACAACCTTATCAATAAAACAGCAGAGAAAGTCTTCACAGACTTGTGACGAAGCTTTCAGACAGGTGGATTGGGGAGCATTTAAAATCGAATCAATAGCTTTAAAAAGAACACGTGGCTCATTAAGATCTTGGGAAATAATATCAGAAAAATAGACTGTTTTTTCTGCTTTGACAGTTCTCTGATATTTTCTCCAGCTTTCTTTAAGAATTTCATGAGACACATGAATCTTTTTTCCACCTGCGCTCAGCTCTCCTGCACTCGCGCCTGGCCGCACGGGTGGTATCATTGAGCCAAGGCTCAGATTTGGGTCTGGGGCGCATCATTTTTATTGGGGCGACAGTGTCAAGAGTGCCGGAACAGGTGGAAAGAAAGGTTGTAGTCAATTGTTCCGTGTCAAGGTAGGCAGAGGGCATTATGTCAAACTGATTTGCAATGATTAATGCAGAGGAAAACTGAGCAGCGGTGGAAGGTTTAAGCATGCGACAGTGGTGCACAGAAGCACACGGTCTAAAACTGTGACAGGGCAAGTTAAAATCAAATAAAACAGGCATGTGGTCAGAGAACACTGCGTCACATACCTGAACATTTAAAATAGGCATGTCATGGGATAAAACGAGGTCTAACGTGTGTCCATGTTCTTGTGTGGGTCCAGTAACATATTGTACAAAGTTAAAAGCATCAATCAAATCTAAAAAGTCTTTAGCCAGTGGCTTAAAAGGACAGCAGACATGCACGTTAAAATCACCAACACATAAAATCCTGTCATAGTTTGTCATAATGCCAGCCAAGAAATCAGAGAGGTGTTTTATAAAGTCTCTGTTATATTTAGGCGGCCGGTAGATCACCGCACAAAGTACCGGGGCTGACCGACCTAGTTCAAACAAGCTCAGTTCAAAAGAGGAGAAAGACATTGGCGGTAGAGGCTTGCAATATAAACTGTTTTTAAAGACAGTCGCTATTCCTCCTCCACGACCAGAGGTCCTCGGTGTTTTAATAAAAGTACAATCCGGAGGCAAAAGCTCTGTGAAGGCGGCTGACTCACCCACATTTATCCAGGTTTCCGTCAGAAAAAGTACATCCAAATCGTGCGAGGTGAAGAAGTCTTGGAGGATGAAAGTCTTGTTCATCACCGATCTCACGTGTACCAGCGCACATCTAGTCGAAACCGGGGAGACGGCCGCGTGAGCTGTCCGGCTCAGTGGCTTGAGGTTGCGCTGGTTCACTCAACCAGGACGCCGGAGACGAGGGCGCACGGCATGAAGCGTCTCATACGGGCCAACGACAGGTACCAGCCAGGTGCAGCCTTGAACGAGGGCGCGCCGGGCTTTAAGCCTGACTAGCCGACCACTGCGCGTTCCTCTGCGGCTACGCCTCCGGGGAAGTTGAGCCTCAGCACGGAACAGGTGTGCGGGGACATCCGCTAAGAGCGGAGGAAGAAAAGTTTTGTGGTCACCCCAGCCATATTTCGCCCGAAAGTCTACAGTGGTTTTAAGTTTAAATAAGTCCTGACGATCATACACCAGCAGAGAGTTTATGGGCCTCGTGACGGACACCAAAAACAGAGAAAACACAGAAATTGCCAGCATTAGACGGCGTACCAGACACACCGGCGCCATCTTGCTCACAACACCACAATTCTGACGTTTTAACTGAAGAAAACTGTTTTTAAAACGTCTGAATCCTGAAATTAAAGAAAGAAGAAAAAATGTAAATAAAGTAAGAATTTAAAATTCTTCTGAGCTTCAGTTAAAAAGATGAAATAAAGACTTCAAAGAATCAAACAGCATGGCTCTTTATTGTCACTGTTTAAAACAACCAAAGGCAGTTCAGCAGCTCTTTGGTACGGACAACAACACAGCAACAAATAAGAATACAAATACGAGTCCTGATTATTTCTATGAACTCACATGAGCTCTTCATTCTTCTTATAATCACACTGATACTGTGGCGGCTGGGGCTCAGTGAAGGGTGGGTCGTTCGATCCCAAACCGTGACAGTCCACAAGTCCAAGTGTCCTTGGGCGAGACACTGGACCCCAAGGCCATCGGTGTGTGAATGTGTGTGTGGATGTGACATGTCGCTTGGAAACTCTCTGAGCGGTCAGAAGACGAGAAACACGGTCCATTGACCATTTCCTCTTTATTTCAGACCTTCATGTTGAAACGTAATAACTTTGTCCACTCGGTGGCGCTGTTGTTCAGATGAAGCAGGAGCTGAAACGTGTACCTCTTCAGTTAGTGTCAGGTTTTTGTACAGAGTGTTGGTGTTTCCTGTCACTGTGGGCCTCACAGCACAGTAGTACACAGCAGAGTCAGTCACTGCAGCAGAGGAGATCTCCAGATGAAACTCCTTTTTGTTTTTGTCATGTCTCAAAGATAACCTCTCTGTTCCCTCTGAATATTCGCTGATAAGAAGCTGTGGAGATGAACCGGACTTCTGCTGATACCAGTAGAGCCCATTAGCAGAGCCTGAATAGTTGCAGGACAGAGTCACATTGTCGTCCTCCAAAGCCAGCGTTACATTTCTGAATGGTGTCACTAAATCCTCAGAGGATCCTAAAAACAACAAAACAATATTTCACTCTGACTGTAGTTATTTCTCTCTATACTTTGTTTAGTGGTGTTAGAAAGTAAAAGCATTAAAACAGGTCAAAGCTCTTTCATGTCTGAGATGTTGCTACCTCTCATCAGTACTTACCAGTGTGAAAGAAGACTATCATCATCCACACTAAAGGAAGCTGCATTATTGTCACTTGTAGTGAATGAACAGGAGAGAGAACACAGCAGCTCTTCAGTTCAGACATGAAGTCATATTCATCTGTGTAGCTCCTCCTCTCACTCTGCTCTGTTTACATTCAGGCTGATGGAAGCTTTAAAAAAGGACAGTGATGCTGCAGTGATCGTCATCCAAGAAGGTCAGACTGAAGCATCCCAATAATCCTCAATGGAGGCTTGAATATAATTTATGATCACAGTCAATTGTTATACCGCTTGTATACCTCTTTATTTATAGCATACATAACTTCCCCTTTATTTCTCCGACACAGAGGCCTACAATATTTCCATTTCATGATCATTTTATAACATTTCACCAAATGAAACATTATTAAATTCATAGTCATTTTGCACAATTGCATAGTAATTCCATTATATTCTGACTTTGCTTTTATGTATGTTAAGAAGTTATGGCTTGGCAGCAGCTATCAGTGGAGGAGCGAAGAAGGAGAAAATGGGAATACCAAAAAAGCAGAGAGAGAATATAAATAATGAGCTCGGGTTAAAGGATGGATATCTGAGAAAAGAACAGCAAAGATGAAAGAACAGAGGATGGGAAGCTAAATACTATCAGTTATTTGAATGAAAGGGAAAAGAGGAGTAAGAGAAAGGCATGAGAACGTAGACAGCTACAGTCATGGGAGCACAAGAGAAAGGACCCAGAATGCCCAGAAACTCCCCCAGGTAGTCCATTGGATCAGACTATACAGGAAGATAGAGCTGGGTGTCATCAGCGTAGCAGTGGTAGGAGATGTTGTGCCTCTGAATGATTTTGCCGAATGGCAGAATATAAACTGAAAAGAGAATGGGGCCCAGGACGGAGCCTTGTGGGACTCCACAGGATAAGTTGGCTGTAGAGGAGGTAGAGTTGCCTCGATTAACCGAGAAAGTTCTGTTATTAAGGTAGGAGGTGAACCAGCTCAAGGCAGTGCCACAGACCCCAACCCCATGTCAGTCAGTTAAAATAACGTGATCCACAGTGTTGAAGGCAGCACTGAGGTCCAGTAGGACCAGGTTAGCACAGTTTCCAGAGTCGAAAGGAAGAAGTAGGTCGTTATGGACTTTCAGTAATGCAGATTCTGTACTGTGAGCTGCCCGGAAACCTGACTGAAATGTATCTAGGATGTTGTTTTGGTCAAGATGTGTCAGTAGTTTGGAGAGAAGAACCTTTTCTAGGACCTTGGACAGGAAGGGTAGTTTTGAGATGGGACGGTAGTTACTCGGTAGTCCAGGGTCCAAGTTGGGCTTTTTTAGAAGGGGATGGACCACAGCGTGTTTGAAACGCGAGGGAACTGAACCAGAGAGCCAGAGAGCTGTTTTTAATGGAAAGGATGCTGGGACCTATGAAGTCAAAGGCCTCCTTAAGGAGACAAGTTGGGACTATGTCAAGGGAGCAGGTGGCAGATGTCATGCTAAAAACAGTCTTCCTGAGTGAGGCTAAGGACATCGGTTGGAAACTGTTTAATTGGGCAGAGCAGACTCGAGAGAGGGCTAGGTCTTTGGTTTGGGCAGCAATGTTTGCTTTGATGTCTTCAACTTCATTTGCAAAGAACTTTATGAATTTTTTACATTTAGATGAAGACATGTCTAAGCTGGGCGTGGGAGGGGGACAAGTGAGAGAGTTTATAGTGCTAAAGAGGACCCTAGGATTATGGTAGTTCCTCGAGATGAGACTGGAAAAATGTTTTGCTCTCGCTAGTTTAACTGCTTGTTGGTATCTTAACAGCTGGTCTCTCAAGATGTCAAATGAAACTTGGAGCTTATCCTGCTTCCACTTTCGCTCTGCTTTCCGACATTGCCTCCTTAGGGCTCTAGTAGTGTCGTTAAACCAAGGCTGAGATTTAGGCTTAGGCTTCTTGATTTTGAGGGGAGCAACAGAGTCAAGAATGGTGGAGCAGTTGGTATTGAACAAGGAAATAAGTTCCTCTGTGCTGAGCTGCGGAGGAGATGCTTCAATAGCAGTATTTGCAGCAGCTATAAGGGCAGCGGAAAAAATACTGGCAGTGGAAGAGTGAATGTAGCGAGAGCAACGAGCTGGGAGGGAAACATTAAACACAATAGTACTGTGATCTGAAAGGCCTGGGTCAGTTATTTCTACACTGTGAATAGGAACACCGGATGACAAAACCAAGTCAAGTGTATGACCAAGGCTATGAGTTGGGTCATTAATATGTTGAATGAAATTGAAGGATTCAATCAGTTGCGTAAAATCAGAAACCAGTGGTTTGGATGGACAGCATCCATGGATATTAAAATCACCAAGAATCAGAACACCTTTTGAGGCTTTGGAGGACGATACACAAGGGCGATTAATAATGGTCTCATCAGCATCATTCTCTGTCAGACCACCTGAGCACAGAGATTCATAAGATAAGTTGGCTGAAAGCATCCGAGCTCCAGCTTTGTTCAAGTGGAGGCCATCAGGACCCAACAGACCTCCGCACTCCCAGAAAACGTTCAAAGTGTCAATCAAATCAATCCCGTGAGCGACACAGGCAGAGGACAGCCAGGTGTTCGAGCTGAGCAGCCTGCTGAAACACCCCACTCTGCAGCCAAATGTGGGAATAGGTCCTGATATGTGGATTCTTTTTTTGAGTGGCTTGAGAATGTTAAGGAGATGGGCGAAATCAAGTTTTAACAGTTCGGACTGCTGTTTGGGAACGTTGTTTGTGCCAGCGTGAATGATAATACTGTCAACTTCTGGATGAGAATTTATTATGTCGGGGACCCTTTCTGAAACCTCCAGCACCAGGGAAACAAAGAGTATGAGCCTTTCTGACTCTCACATTTCTAATTATCGAGTCTTCGATAATAATAATAATGGACTCTGTGGCAGTCGTGGACCAGCCTGTGGTTCAAGGCGGCGAAGAGCTACACTTTTTCCCAGATGTGCAGTCTGTGGGTAGTCCGTCAACAGGTTCAGAGGTGACTGACAGGAGCCGTTTGCCGGCCTGGGGCGTCGATGTGCAGGTGGGATGGGTTGCTTGGGTGCAGGGGACCGGCAGGCCAGTGAGGGGAATTCCTGCAGATCCAGGGCGTCAAATTTGTTTTCGAGCCGGATCTTCTGAGGCAGTCGGGAGCCGCGAGACAGCCTGGCGTAATGTTTCCGTCTGCCAACGACAGTCCAGGCTCAGTCCGTGGGGCAGAGCTGTCTGGGGGTTTTGGCTTAGCTCCCAGGAGAAACCAGGGGTCCTCAGCCTGATTGGGGGCAGCCACCAGAGCTCTGGTGGCGACAGAGCAGGACCAAGGAATGGTGGTGTCATTACCCGCCGGGGCTGGACAGCCTGGGGAGCGGGTCGTGCTGGTCTTGTCCCGGGCGTAGCAGCCAGTGGAGCTCAGGACAAGAAGTTGTTTGGCCTGAGCAGAAGCGACCTCCGAGAACTCCAGGACAAGACTGTCTTTCTGTTTGAGTTCAGCCTCCAGACGAGAGATGTTGTTTTTCAACTTTGATGAGGTAAGATGGCAAGACTGACACGCAGCCATTTATAGGTATAAAAAACAAACAAACAAAAAAACACCTTGAACCCTCGTCCACTGACTAAAACCCTTAAACCAGATATGGATACAAACAAGTGACAGTTAAAGAGTGTTGTGTAAAAACGAGGCTGAAACTGGATGAGAAGTTGATATAAAGTCAGTTTTGGACAGAGCGTATGTCGGGTGCATACAGACGCCACCGCATGCGCCTTCCTGATACACAAGACAGTTGTAACGAGGCCACTGCCACCAGCATCAGGTCTCAGTCACCAGCGTCAGATGGATCTGTCTTTGTTTTAAATTAATATGCTTACAATCTTTACTTGAAATGCTGTTGATTTATTGAAGTAATCGTCTCTTTGAAATTAAAAATGTGTTCATACAACTAATATCCATATCTCTAAGCACCTCTGCAGTTAAATTAGTTTCACTTCTGAAGCTCTTCATCGCAACTGTCTCATGAGGGAGAAGAATCCAGACTGTATCATCACAGACCATCACAGTTTAACAGTGTGTGACTCCCTCTAGTGGATGTTGAGGAGTATTGTGTTGTCTTTGCTCCAAAGGTTTTTGTACAGAGTGTTGGTGTTTCCTGTCACTGTGGGCTCCAGAGCACAGTAGTACACAGCAGAGTCAGTCACTGCAGCAGAGGAGATCTGCAGAGCTACACGTTTCTCTGCTTTGTTAATGTGAGCTGAGAAATTAGAAACAGGTGGATGAATCAATCCTCCCTCTGTGATGGAGAGCAGGAACTCTGGTCTGGATCTCTGGTATTGTCGGTACCACTGGATGTTGTTGATAGCACCATCATATTTTCAGGTCAGGTTGATGTTTCTCCCCTCTGTAAGAGTTTCTTCAGGTCTCTCTGGATTTATGCTGTTCATGGATCCAAGGGCTGCAACATGAGGATTATTTCTGTCAGTTAGTATTCAAGAGATCCTGAAATCAAGAGACTCAAAGAGGTCCTTCACTTCTTTTTTAGCTTTCATTATTTTGAGATTCGATCATAAAACAAATGTCTTTTTCTCTGATGGAAATGATACATCACACAGATAAACCTACTTATTAGTTAGATCAGCAGGTGAAATTAGACTTTGATGTGTGATGTGACACTCACCTATAAAGTGAGAGAACAGTAAAAAGAAGTAAAGCAACATGTCTTTGGAGTTGTTCAAGTCAAACAGACAGCAGGTGAGCAATGTTCTTCCTCTGCAATAGAAAGAAACAGTAAACAGCCTCTCTGCTGCACAGCCCTTCTCCTCAACATTGAGCTGATTGTGATTTTAGTTCCTCAATCATCTCTGCTCTGGAGATAGAGATAATCTCATTGGCTGAGTCAGATCTCAGTGGGCGGGGCCAAAGCTAAACCTTTTACAGATACTGTCTGCCTACCAAAGTTCAAATCAGCCAGTTAGGTTGTTTCAGCATCCAGAGCAGCTCTGCCTCAGAGCAATGTTTGCTGGATGTCCTTCCTGTTCTTCACACCTTCTGTCAGACAGCAGGTCACACTATCAGAAAGCTTAGGAAAGATAAAGTTATGACGGGATGTTTAACTCAGTTGGTTTCTGATTTAAAATGATAACATGAGGAAAATATGGAAAAGTTAACAAATGATCCAGACTTACAGTATCACAGCAGCTTTGTGAATGTGCCAATTCTAATATCACTGCTGCATCAGTTCACCAAAGATCTGACTTCAATTATATCTGTGTTCCATTAAATGTGTCGCTCACATGTATCCTTAAAGGGGCCATGTCTTTTGAATGGATATTCTCATATCCTGCATGGGTTTCACATGTTTGGGTGTTTATTGTTCACAGTGAAAAAGTGAGAACTGCATCATTCTGTGTTTTTCCAGGATTACATGTTTAAAAAGGTGGCCTCTGAAACGGGCCGTTCAGAACAGCTGCAGGTTTCTACCTAGAACCTCGCTTTGGCTGAAATCGACCAATCGTCATTCACCATCGTTCACCTCCGGCTGCCTTCTGGCTCTAGCTTGTAGTCAAGTCGTTGTCAAGATTTAATCTGACCATTCTGACACCTCCTGTTGATTCTGGCTGGTACACATAATGATGAATAACCAATCCTAGAGCAGCCATGTTTTCTACCACTTTGGAGTGACAGTGCAGTACGGCTGTTCCCCTACGTTGGATCGCATACATGGGGGAGGGGCTACACGGTCACTCCAATTACTGTCAATCAATCGTGGCTCAAAATCACATTAGAATCATAGAACATTGATTGCATAGCTAAAACATGTCACCTTTAAGGTGTGTGTGAGTTAAGATGTCTTCCTGCAGTTGCAGCCTCGGCTTGGTCAAACTGACTTATCGAGCAAACGTAACAAATTCCCTGATGGTCTAAGACTACGGCAGCATAACATCACATACCGGGCCTTTCTCAAACCGACCCTTATACCCTCTCCCTGCACACTTCCAGTGCGCTCGTGTGGACGGTCCGCCACCTTAAGTGCCATTCTTAATTATGAGTGTGGAGTGGGAGTGAGCTGTTAAACCCTCCAGCAGCGACTCTGCACTGATTCTGACTTACTGAGCTCGTAAAGGCGTCCTGTAGTGTTCATCATCAAAGAAGCTCCATCATTTAAAGTTCCATGTTGTAGATCCCTGTGCGGGACTGTTTTCTTAATCCCGCTCCCGTCAGCTCCTGTTGGATTTCTGACCAATACCGCTCTCTCCCGTAATGATTCGTACCATTCCCGCCCACACAATAGAGTTCCATTGATTTGTGTCTTCTCCGTCCCACAGGGAGTAAACGTCATCTTATTGGTTAGTAAAGAGAGGCGCAATGCGCATACTCTGGTGATGCCAGAAGACGAGGAAAAGCTCACCGCTTCCTCCACACACGCCTGCTTCACCTCAGGGAGATTCCTGCTCGAGCCGTGCATGGACCAAAAACAGCCAGAGACCAACACCAAGCTCTGCATCATGCACGCTCAATCTGTGCCCCCTCTTCATACACGCAGGAACCGACACATGGTCACACACACACACACACACACACAAATACAAATGAGAGGTAAATTAATGATAACCCTCTAACATAACTACCAATGGCATTGACAATCGTACCCACAGATACCAGATACACTGTCCAGCATTATGCACGCACACGCACAGCCATGTGATCAGCAACAATAAGTAAACATTTAGAGCCGACCTTTCTTTGATGGTCAGCACACAGAACTTTAATGAACATGAGATCAAGAACATCCGTCTGGACATTTAAATAGCCTTATCAAGTAGCGCTGCTGTGCCTCGTGCGTAAACGTACACAGCGTCTCTCTAGTTTCTGCTGGGCAGTGGGATCGCTTCAGTGGTTTAACATCAATAAATCGGGTGCATTAAAATGCAAGGAGCGAGAGAAGAGGACTTCCATTGAATCCTGTACAGTCATGTAGGCAAAGAACAATCAGTTCACCTGGTGTTTATTCTGAAGAAACAAGGTTATTTCAGGACAGTGTGATCATTTACGGACCAATTTCTAAATTTTTCATCCCACGAAAATCCAGCCGTTCATTTTTTGCAATGCAGTCCTCTAACCATGTTGTTACCTGTACAAACATAAATGTCATTAATGAAGAAACACATTTAATGAAGATGTTCACACCTGAAAGTTTTCATGATATTCAGGGTCTTATTGATCCTTTTTTAGTACAGTAAACGCTGTGCTTATTTGTTTGTAAAGTCTTCTTACACAAAGTTCCTGTTTCCCCTGAGGAGAGGGGAGTTCACGCCAAAGCTTGCTGCTGTCTCGTGTGACTTCAGAGTTCAGTCTGTGACAGAGTGGGAGTGGGGAGGGTCCGTTTTGAAAAACTTTCACCATCACAGTTTAACAGTGTGGGACTCCCTCTAGTGGATGTTGTGGAGTATTGTGTTGTCTTTGCTCCAAAGGTTTTTGTACAGAGTGTTGGTGTTTCCTGTCACTGTGGGCCTCAGAGCACAGTAGTACACAGCAGAGTCAGACAGCTGAAGCTTCTGGATCTTCAGAGGAACTGATCTACTGTTGGAGTTCAGTGTGGATGAAAATCTCTCCTTTGACTCATCTGGTGTGTTCCCTTCATCTCCTCTAAAGCGACTCAGTATGAATTTGGGGCTGTTGTTTCCATCCTGTTTGTACCAGAAGAGATTATCATTTGTAGCACTGCTGTTGTATTTACAGTCAAGTGTTGCTGTCTCTCCTTCAGCAGCAGTCACATCTCCTCCTGGTTGCTCCACGTTGTCTTGTGCTCTGCATTCTGTGAAACAGAAACAAATAGTGTTAGTGTGCTGTTAAAGAATCATGTCAGTGTTGGATTGATATCAAAGAAACAGAGTGGTGTTCATACCAAGGCACACAGCAGCCAGCAACACTGAGATAAACAGAGGCATCATATCTGCAGGGCTGAGTAACTGTGAGCTACAGCAAGTCTAAAGAAGGCTGTGATCTCTCTGTTTGGTCTTCATCAACACTAAGTTGGTGGATTAGAAGGAGGAGCCTGATCACAGTGACAGGTCTCATTCACAGCCCTGTGTTATGGAAGCTTTGCATTGTGGGTAATGTAGCCACCAGGTTTTGACAAGGAAGAGGAACGTGCGGATTAAAGAAAAAAAGACAGATTTTCTGTTTTTGCTGCATCAATTTACATCAGGAATTGTTGAATGGACTACCTGCTGAAACATCCGGTTCGACCCTGCCTGGCTCTCGACACAGATTGAGAACAACCGACTGCGGATAGTTGCCGACAAACTAACTAACCGCTGAGTTAACAGCTGGCCATACCGACAGCCGGCATCTGAGTCAACAATATCTGGCTATATGGGACCAAAGAAGGCCCCGACGGTTGAGGAAATCGAGCACATTAAATAGTCGTTTGACTTTCTTGCAGAAGAAATCTCTGCTGTCAGGCTGCAGCAGAAAAGTATTCTGGAGTTGGTCGAGGAGGTTAAAACGCTCCGCATCCAGAATGCAGAAAAGGATAAGCGGCTCGCCTTTTTGGAGAGCAGGGTGGCAGACCTGGAACAGTACACCCAGATGAATGACGTGATCGTCACAGGGCTCCAAGTAAAACCCCGCACATACGCTCGGGCAGTGGGCGGCACCAGTGGGGGGGAGCCTGACGAGCTGGACGTCAGATCCACGGAGGAACAGGTTGCTGCTTTCCTGGAGTCCAAAGGGATCCAACTGGACTGCAATAACATCGAGGCGTGTCACCCTCTGCCCAGGAAAAGTGCCACACACAAATCGACTATTAACCGATTTGTTAATAGGAAGCACAAGTTGGCACTACTAAAACAGGGGAGGAAACTAAAGGGAACAAATGTTTTCATGAATGACCATCTAACTAATCACAATGCTGAAATAGCGAGAAAAGCACGCAACCTGAAGAAGCAGGGGAAAATAATGAACACCTGGACGAACAACTGTAAAATATTTATAAAGCTGAACGGGCCACAAGACAAAGTGGTGGTTATCAGGAGGATGGAGGAGCTGGAAACATATGAATGACCAACATGAACGGGACATTTGGTGAACAACCATCCATACCCGACCACGACTCACACCGACAGAACTCATTCAACTTCATCTGGAAATAATATTAAGCACTTCACTGAGAGGATAAATGATCACGATTATCTGGAACTGAGAACTTTTGAATTCACTGAACACAATTCACAGGATCTGGAACAGATTGTAGACCCTGATAATAATTTTTTCCATAGCATTAACAACAATTGCACTTACTACAGTGAAGAACAATACAATCAGAACATTAAAGCGAAGGACAATCTATCAATTATCCATTTCAACAGCAGAAGCCTCTATGCCAACTTCAATAACATTAAGGAATATTTACAGACATTTTCACAGCCATTTAGCATAATTGCAAATACAGAAACCTGGATCAATACTGAAAAAGGGATGGACTTTGAGCTGGAGGGTTATGAGTTAAGGAATATAAATAGGAAAAACAAAGGTGGAGGAGGAGTTGCCCTATATGTGGATAAAAACCTGAACTACAAAGTACTGGAAAGTATGACAACTGTGGTTGACAACCTATTAGAATGTCTCACCATTGAAATATGTAAAGAAAAGAATAAGAATATTATAGTTAGCTGCATATACAGGACACCAGGTACAAATATTGACATTTTCAGAGGATGGATAGAGGAATAGAAAAAAAATGATTCCCCCTACTGACACTTTACACTAAACACATGTTACTCACACTCTGCTTTACTGTCACATGTTGTCATTAATGTGTGCTGTCTGCTCATGTGAATCCTTCAGTGTTTCATTAGCAGCTGTAACCACAGTGACTCTGATAAAACAACATTCAGCAGAATCCATCTGATATGAAGCTGTGGTGTGAATCCCACTTCCCTTCCCTTTGAAGAGGAGTCACATATCTGTGTTCAGGTTTTTGTACAGCCTCTTCTACACTTTGTATCACTGTGTTTCTAGAGCACAGTAGTAGAGAGCTGTGTCTGCCAGGGTTAGCTCTCTGATGGTCAGTTGAGTTGAGCTTGTTGATGTTTCAGATCCATATCGTTTATCTGGAATATATTGAGCTGTGTATCCTTTTGCTCCTTTCCAGAGTATAAACTGAGGAGCCTGAAGGTCAGAATGATGTCTGTACCAGTAGAGGTAAACATACTGGTCTTTTGTCTCGTAGTTACATCTGAGCGTGACAGATTCTCCTTCTCTTCCACTGACTTCATCTCTGACAGGAGAGATTTTGTCTGCAGCTATTAGTCCTGGAAAAAGTAGAGCAAATGACACCATTAGACTAACATTGTTCATGAGGATGAGAGAAGACAGTGGAACGTGTCAACTGTACAGTTTTACTGTGAGGACAGAAACACATCAACTGTTGAGAGATTTCTGCTCTGAACTCCAGTTGACATAAATCTTTCCCAAATAAAAACATGTTGTGCTTTCTATCTTACTAAAGAAAAGAGCAGCCAGAATAATCCACAGCCAATGTTCCATCTCTACAACAAGGTTTAAACCAACAGGAGAAACTAGCTGATGTTCAACATTCAGTGTGAGAAGTGTTCTCTTCTCAGCAGCAGTTATTATTGACAGAATGGTTGAACTCAGTACAGAAGTAGTGCCCCGCCTACATGATGATGTCGCCCTCTAGTGGAGGTAAAAAGGCTTCCAGCAGCTTGTCAGTGTGTCAGCTTGTGTTTTTGTACAGAGTGTTGGTGTTTCCTGTCACTGTGGGCCTCACAGCACAGTAGTACACAGCAGAGTCAGTCACTGCAGCAGAGGAGATGGTCATATTGATCTGCTTTTGCTCCACTGTAATCTTTAATCCAGAGTTTTTTACATTTCCTATTGTTCCTGAATCAGAGTGAGAGACGAGAAACTCTGGTGGTTTTCCTGGATGTTGTTGATACCAGAAGAAGTAGTCACCAGTTGATAATTTGGAGTATCTGTAGGACAGAGTCACAGCGCTGCCTACTAAAGCATGCTCCTCATTCTGAACTGCAGTGAGCTCTTCACAGCTGACACCTGAAGAAAAAACACAAGTCAGTTATTTCATGTATAAAATGAGACATTATTGATTTACAATGAAATCAGTGAAATTCAACTCCTCATGCAGCATCATCTAAAATACATGCGAGAAACAGAAGAGAAAATACTGACATGTTATATTTAGAGTCCTGTTACAAAGTTAGATTCAAACTGATTCAAAAATCACACATATGTACCTGTGAGAGTTAACAAGAAGAGAATAGCAGTGAGTTTCTCCATGTTTCCAGAGGTGAGAGGCTGTAACTGAATGATCAGGATCAATAAGTTTTGTGAGTTGTCTTTAGTCTGATGTTCACAGCTGGAATCAAACCGTTCTGTCTTTAAGCACCTCTGCAGCCAGTAGGAGGAGACTAGACTACAGACAATAGCAATTGGATGTCACTGTTTGTTTGTCATCTTCAGTTTTGGATTGGATTACATTTATTTTGAACATGTTAAAAAGAAGCAAGCAGGTCATACAGAAAACAATAGTTACACAAACAGAAAGCATAACGCAGTATCAGATTGTCAAACACTTGATGACTCTGTATACACGTCTGAAAAGGAGCGGGAAGAAGTCCCACCCCCTCTCCAGAAGTCATTTTTAAATCATTTTCAGCTTATAAATAAACCTCAGTCCTTATTTACTTAAACTAACCTATATAAATAGTTTTCATACAAATGTATTACTAATATGTTCATATCGAATATATAACGTAATCATTTACATCATTATTTATTGTAAACAAAAATATGAACTCACTATTGATATAAATGTATATAAATAACAAACCAAATAAATAAACAGTAAACAAACACCTGGTTGTAATCAAACACCTTTATGTTTGGACATCCCTCGAGCTCATCATTCAAACTGTTCCATCTCTTCACCCCACAGACAGAAACATTACAGCTTTTCTTGGTTGTGCACACCCTAACACTTTTTAAATTAAATAATCCCCTTAAATTGTAACTTCCTTCTCTTTCAGTGAACATTTGTTCAACATTTCCTGGTAGTTGCTTATTTTTTGCTTTAAACATAATTTGTGCAGTTTGAAAATTCCACCAGATCTGCAAATTGTAATATTTGTAACTGTAAGAATAGTGAGTTTGTATGATCCCGACACCCAGCGTTGTGAACTATCCTTCCTGCTCTTTTTTGGAGAATAAATAGTGAATGTATTGAAGTTTTGTAGTTACTGCCCCAAACCTCTGCACAGTAACTGAAATAAGGTGAAACCAGTGAACAGTAAAGGAGTGATTTATGATCTAGAACCTGTTTCGCTTTGTTTAATATCGCGATGCTTCTTGACACTTTGGAATGGACATGTTTTGTGTGTTTCCAGCTGAGTGTTTCATCAACTGTGATCCCAGGAAATGTATTTTCATTAACTCTCTCAATGTTTACCCGTCTATCTGAATCTTTGTTTCTGTGTTTATACTGCTGTTTCCAAATAGTATTGTTTTGTTTTGTTCAAGTTTAATGACAATTTATTACTGTTGAACCATATTTTTAATTTGCATATTTCTGACGTGATCACCTCCAGTAATTGCTTCAAATCATCACCAGAACAAAGATATTTGTATCATCAGCAAACAAAACAAGTTTCAATACTTTTGAAACAATGCAAATGTCATTGATATATAATAGGAATAATTTAGGCCCCAACACTGACCCCTGGGGGACACCACAAGTGATGTCCAAACATGAGGAGCAACAATCTCCAAACTTCACAAACTGTTGCCTGTTGCTTGAGTAACTCTTAATCCAGTTTAAAACTATACCCCTGATGCCATAACGTACCAGTTTATTTATTAATATGTTGTGATTTATTGTGTCAAACACTTTTTTTAATCGATGAATATCCCAATCGCCTGTTTCTTTGGTCTTTAGAGTTTGTGATTTCTTCAACTGAATCTAATAAAGCCATTGATGTCATGAGTTAGTCTAGTTTAGTTCTGGTTTTGTCTTGTATTTTGGTGTTCAGATATTATTTCTTGTTTTATCTTGTCACTTTGTCTGTTGCCATGAGTTCTCATCGTTTAGTTTGGTATTAAGTTTATTCTGTGTTCTTGTCAGGATTTAGTCTTGTTTAGTTAGTATTTCATTTGTGTTTCATTGGTTAGATTATTTCCTCTTTTACTTTGTAGTCCTGTCAGTCCTGCCTTTGGTTTCTAGTGTTTCCTGTTTTATTTTGTAGTTCTTGCCCCTTGTATGTCAAGTCTTGTTTTACTTCCTTCCTTTGAGTCCTTTGATTAGATTGTGTGCCCTGGCCTCATTGTGTTCACCTGTGTTAATCAGTGTCACCTGTCCCTGATCACCGTGTGTGTATTCAGTCTCTGTGTTCCTACCCTTCTGTGCCAGTTCATTGAGTCTCTGTCCGTGACCTGTTGTCTTCGAGCCTCCCCTGATTTCCTCGTATCTCCTCGTGTTCCCTTGGATTATCTGTTCCCTGGATTTGTTTGAACGTTTTTTGCTCTGCCTTTTGGTTTTCCTTTTGTTGGATTTAAGATTTTGTTTATGCATTTTTACTCTGTTAATTAAACTCCTTACCATTGTCTGCAACTGGGTCCTTCACCTTTTTATTTGACCCAAAACCGTGACAATTGATGTTGATCTGCTAGCTCTGAACCCGTATTGACTGTCACTAAGTAGTTTGTGTTTATCTATGAATCGTTCCGGTCGGTTATTGAAAAGTGTTTCAAGGATTCTGGAGAATTGTGCTCGTAGTGAGACAGGTGTGTAGTTTGTGAAGTGGTGTTTGTTATTTGTACAGAGGTACGACTTTTGCTGTTTTCATGTTGTTTGGAAATGTACCAGTTTGGAATGATAAGTTACATTTGTTTTCATACAGACATATCAATGTCATCACAATCAGAAGACTTTTTGTTCTTACAGTATCAACAATTTCCCTTCCATCCACTGCTGTGAGGAACATTGAGCAGGGATTTCTCTTTATCAAGTTTTCCAGATTTCCTTCATTTGTTCCTGGATCAGGGATTTTTCCTGCTCAGTCAGGTCCAACATTTAGTATTGATTAAAGCTATCTGCCACAACATCCATGTTATACTCTTCCTTATCATTGTCAACAAAGTACGTAGGATAACTTTGTCTTCATCCATTTTTTATAATAGTATTTAATATGTTCCATAATCCTTTAATATTGTTTGTGTCTAATATTTTCTTCTAGTATTCTTTCTTGGCAGACTTTATGATATTAATTCATTTATGTTTATATTTGTTATATCTATTCTCCGCCTCTTTATTTTTCTGCTTTCTGAAATCTCTGTTCAATGTATTTTTCTTTTTACAGGCATTTTGTAAACTTTCGAGATCCATGGACATTCTGTATGTTTACGTTTCCTACTATATTGTCTTATTGGGCAGTTTTTATTGTATAATAATGTGAATACTCTCAGGAATTCCTCGTATGCACCGTTTGACTTTTTTTAGATATATTTCATCCCAGATCTGTGGCAGTAAGTCATCTTTTAAAGCATTCATCGAATCCTCTGATCTTACCCGTCTGAATTGTTTTATTTTGTCAGGCCTATTATTCTTATAGTTCCTGTCATAGACTGTGAACACGGTAGCTGGTCGCTGATATCGGTTATTAATTATCCACTTACTGTCTTGTTTTCTATGTCGTTAGTGAAGATATTGTCTATGAGAGTGGCACAGTGCGATGTGAGTCTGCTGGGTCTGGTACTCTCTGGATGTAAACTCATGCTGTACATTGTGTTGATAAATTCTTCTGTCATTTTGTGTTTATTTGGATTTAACAGGTCAATATTGAAATCTCCATCCATCCATTATCTATACCGCTTATCCTGTTCAGGGTCGCGGGGGGGCTGGCGCCTATCCCAGCTGTCAATATTGAAATCTCAAATGAAAATAGTTTTGTGACCCTTCTTTGAAAATATTTCCTCAGTTTCTTCAAGTAGCGTGGCTTTCCAGCTATGTCAGCGTTGCGTTTGGTCAGATGCTCATTCATGAAGACGTTGGATCCTTGAAGCTTTATCCTTGTTTTAACAGTGCGGTCTTGTGTTTCCTATTGACAAACCTGATGACCATAGCTGGTTTGTCGCTGGCGTTCCTCCTGGGCAGAGGGTGGCATGCCTCGATGTTACTCTGTAGTTCATCATTTTAGCCGTGAATAGCTTGTTAATGAGTGTTTGTAGTAGTAGCTGACTGCAGGTGTTTATTTATCAGACTAAAGAAAACTCAGGCCATGAGTCGCTATAGTAAATACTACTTCCTGCTGACACTGCTGTGGAGAAAAGCCAACAATAGTCCTGACTCCCATACACGGGCTCTCACAAATATATAAATGTATGACAAAGAGTGAACGAGCTAACAAACCAGGTGTGGTGAGCACAGACACAGATAGCTGCTAATTAGTGTCAACATATAAATAAAACAGTGTCATGTGACTGAGTGTAAAACAGTGTGTCAGACGTGTTGGACGAGAAGGGTCGGCCACAATCTTACCTGCACGCCTCAGGGTCCTGGAGGTGTACAGGTCCTGGAGAGATGGCAGATTGCAGCCAATCACCCTCTCTACAGAGTGGATGATACGCTGCACCTTTGATAAGATTGTGTGCCCTGCCCTCATTGTGTTCACCTGTGTTAATTAGTCTCACCTGTCCCTGATTACCCTGTGTGTATTTAGTCTCTGTGTCCCTACCCTTCTGTGCCAGTTCGTTGTCGTCCATCCTGTGGAGTTGAGTCTGTGTCTTTGACCTTCCTGCAGTGATTTTGTTCCTCGTGTCTACTTTGGATTATCTTCGTGCCTCCCCTGATTTCCTCGTGGCTCCTTGTGTTCCTTTGGACTACCTGTTTCCTGGTTTTGTCTTTTGATTTTCCTTTTTTGTCTTTTGTTGGAGTTTAGATTTTGTTTGTGCACTTTTGCCTTTTACTTAATTAAACCTTATATCTAAGTCTGCTTCTGGGTCCTCACCTTTTGGTTTCTACTGAAACCGTAACAAAGACTTCACAGTGGAAACACTGGAGTCACTGATGGTGATGGGGGCGGGTGTGGCTGCGTTCATCCTAACATCCACAACCATCTCCACTGTCTTCAGAGCATTAAGCTCCAGGTTGTTCTCACCACACCAGGTCACCAGATGGTCGATCTCCCACCTGTAGGCAGACTCGTCCCCACCAGAGATGAGTCCAATGAGGGTGGTGTCGTCCGCAAACTTCAGGAGCTTGAAGGACTGATGACTGGAGGAGCAGCTGTTGGTGTACAACGCCAAGCACCTCATACATGTTGATGTGTCAAACTGAGAAGGCTTATCAATGGTTCTTGAATCATGGCAACACCCAGGAGGAAGACCATGAAAGGTTTTTTAAATACCTGATGATAAAGATATGTTGGGGCGGCTCTAGCTCTCGTCTCTCAGTCTGAGGGCTGGTGGTTTGACCCCTGACTGCTACAGTCACATGTCAAAGTGTCCTTGGGCAAGACACTGAGCCCCAAATTGCTCCCGGTGGCATAGCCATAGCTTTATAAAGCTCTATAGAAGCACAGTCCATTTACCAAAGAATTAGAGTGAAACAACTGTGCTGCTGCTGGCTTTGTGAGGCAGCCTCCGTGGTGTTCTTAGTGACAGCATCGTTGTGTTCTCTGCACTGACTTTACACACAAAGAAAGTGTTTGAAAACTATAATCAGACATGTAGATATGAGCATACTGTTAGAAGGTTTGACCTAAAGTGCAATATTTTAATGCTATTGGATGTTATCTTGGATGTCTGGTCCCAGTCCAGCCCTCTCCTCTGCTCTCTGCTGAATAATTCACCACATCCCCTTTCACACGTTTGTTGGTTTATATCTTTTGAAGTTAAAAGGTGTTGATGGAATAGTTACAGCTCACTACAGGCACGAGTGGAAAACAACACTGAGGCTTTGAATGTTTATAGTAACATGGATCTGAAATAAAGTCTTTTCTTTTAAAAGTCTTCTCTTCTAGCTGCTGCTAGAGCTCGAGCTAAATCGATTAATCTGCTGTAATTATCATCACTGTGGTTATTCAGCTGCTGTGTACTTTAACAGACACTAGTTTTCATCAAGCACTCTCGTTGTTGCATTAGCGTCATATCTGCTAAACCCTTAACTTTATACTCGCTTAGCCGTTAGCTTAGCAGCTAGCTTAATCAATTGAAATGGCTTCTCCTTCTCCCTCCTGCTCTCCTGATCTGCCCTGTTCAGTGTGTCAGATGTTTAGCTCTACCTCGACCTCCTTTACGGATAAGGGTACTTGTACTCGTATGAAATGTAGTATTTTTGGAGCTATGGCGGCGAGGATCACGGAATTAGAGACGCGGCTCCACACCTTGGAAAACCAAGCATCGCTAGCTGCTGTAGTCAGCAGCAAGCCCCCAGGGCCAGTAGCCGGTGCGGGCCGACCTAGCGTAGCTTCTCCCCCGACAACTCCCGAGCAGCCGGGATGCAGTGGCTGGGTTACTCTCAGAGGGAAGCATAGCCGCAAGACGAAGCACACGGTTCACCACCAACCACTTCACGTTTCGAACAAGTTTTCCCCACTCAGCGACACACCCGCTGAGAAACCAACTCTGGTTATTGGCAGCTCCATAGTCAGAAACGTGAAGTTAGCGAAGCCAGCGGCCATCGTGAAATGTATTCCTGGGGCCAGAGCGGGCGACATCGAGTCCAATTTAAAACTGCTGACAAAGGATAATCGTAAATTTGATAAGATTGTAATTCATGTCGGCGTTAATGACTCCCGGTTACGTCAATCGGAAGTCACTAAAATTAATGTTGAGTCGGTGTGTGCATTTGCAAAGACGATGTCGGACTCCGTAGTTTTCTCTGGACCCCTGCCCAATCTGACGAGTGATGACATGTATAGCCGCATGTCATCATTCAACCGCTGGCTGTCGAGGTGGTGCCCAGCAAACGATGTGGGCTTCATTGATAACTGGCAGACATTTTGGGGAAAGCCTGGTCTTATCGGAAGAGACGGCATTCATCCCACTTTGGATGGTGCAGCTCTTTTGTCTCGTAATATGGCTAAGTTTGTTAGTCGTAAAACCTGACAAACCAGAGTTGAGACCAGGAGGCAGAGCTTTAGTCCTACACACTCCTCTGAGCTTCCCTGTGAGCAGTTTCCCAGCCACAATGTTCATGTTATAGAGACTGTGTCTGCCCCCCAACCCAGGCCTTTTATTACAGTTAATTCAAACTCAAATAAAAAAGGAGTAAATAAAAAAAAATTAATAAAAATTAAAACAACAACTGAAGTTATGCCAAAAAATATGAGAATTAAATGTGGTGTGTTAAATATCAGATCCCTGTCATCTAAAGCTCTATTAGTGAACGACCTGATATCAGATGATCATATTGATTTACTCTCTTTAACTGAGACTTGGCTGTGTCAGGAAGAATATGTCAGCTTAAATGAATCCACTCCTCCCAGTCATCTTAATACTCATATTCCTCGAGACACTGGTCGAGGTGGTGGAGTGGCAGCTATCTTCAGTTCTAGTCTTCTAATCAACCCTCGACCCAAACTTAGTTTCAGCTCTTTTGAAAGCCTTGTTCTGAGTTTTTCACACCCAGCCTGGAAAACTTTACAGCCTGTTTTATTTGTGATAGTATACCGCCCTCCTGGCGCATACTCTGATTTTCTAACTGAATTCTCAGAGTTTTTATCAGATTTAGTCCTGAGTTCAGATCAAATAATTATTGTAGGGGACTTCAATATTCATGTAGATGTTGATAATGATGGTCTTAGCATGGCATTTATGTCCCTTTTGGACTCTATTGGTTTCACTCAAAGTGTAAACCAGCCTACTCACCGCTTTAACCACACCCTCCACCTTGTTCTAGCTTATGGCCTTGAAACCGAAAACTTAATTGTCTTCCCACAAAATCCTCTTTTATCAGATCACTATTTAGTAACATTCGATGTCCTGTTAACCGACTACTCTCCAGTTAACAAACATGTACTCACAAGATGTTTGTCTGATAGGACTGTAGCTAAATTTAAGGAAACAATTCCAGCTGCTTTTAATTCTTTACCACATCTGTTTCCTACAGAAAGCTCTGATGCTAATGTTAGTCCCTCTCAGCTTGATCAGTTTGTTGATAGTCCTGCAGGTTTGCTGAGAAGTACTCTAGACTCGATTGCCCCCTTAAAAAAGAAGATTATCAAACGACAGAGGCTAGCTCCATGGTATGACTCAGAAACTCGTAAC
This sequence comes from Semicossyphus pulcher, assembly GCF_022749685.1. NCBI lineage: Eukaryota > Metazoa > Chordata > Actinopteri > Labriformes > Labridae > Semicossyphus > Semicossyphus pulcher. Next base: position 32,069,795 of record NW_027211748.1, read on the forward strand.
TTGAAGCAAATGCCGCGTAAATCTGAAAGAATGTGGCGATCCACCAAAACAGAAGAGTCTCGTTTACTCTGGCAAAATAGTCTTAATAAATACAGGAAGGCCCTACGGCATGCTCGAGGTGTCTACTACTCCTCCCTCATAGAAGAACATAAAAACAATCCCAGGTACCTTTTCAGCACTGTAGCCAGGCTGACAGAGAGTCACAG
>NW_027211748.1:32072500-32255000 GCF_022749685.1 Semicossyphus pulcher
CTCTCTCTCTCTCCCTCTCTCTCTCTGTCTGAGCGCATGGTGGGAGTGAGCGTGTTGGTCGGAGAGCGTTTGGAGTGTGTTTTTGATTATTTTCTATCTTTATCTCTTGTTTAATTGTTATTGTTAGACTCAGGTTAATAGTTTAGTTGTTTCTTTTGTGTTTTTTAGTGGAAGAACAGGTGAGACTAGGTAAGACAGGTGAGTTTGCAGGTAGGGGTGTCGGCAGCTAGGCAGTATGCCGGTTGTCGGCAGCCATGCCGAGCTGGAGAAGCTCACACGCCGACACGGTGTGAAGCTGCTGTCGGGTGGGGGCTTCTCGGTGGAGGAGGCCAGCTATGCTGTCGGGGAGGCTGTTGGTTTCGACAGTGTCAAGTCGGCCTCCCGGATGAACGGCGCCATAGTCATTTTTTTAGACCAGGTGAATAAAGCAGAGCAGGTAGTGGAGGAAGGAGTCGTGATCCGCGGCACATTCACCCCCGTCCTCCCGTTATCAAACCCGGCGAAAAAAGTCATGATTTCTAACGCCCCCCCGTTCATCAGAAATGATGACTTAGCTAAAGAGCTATCACGCTACGGGCAGCTCGTGTCTCCCATTAAGATGGTTCTACTAGGCTGCAAATCATCCCAGCTGAAGCACGTCGTCTGTCACCGTAGACAGGTTTTTATGTTATTAAAAGATAGCAGCAAAGACCTGAACCTAACGTTCAGTTTCAGAGTGGATGGATTCGCCTACAACGTGTTCGCCACTTCTGAAACAATGAAGTGTTTTGGCTGCGGGGCGGAGGGACACCTGGTTCGAGCTTGTCCTGGGGCTGGTGCGCGGCAAATGGGCGGCGGTTCGGCGCCGTCCTCAGGCGGCGCGGGGGCGCCGTCCTTCGGCGGTTCGGCGTCGACCTCCGTCGGCGCGGGTGCGCCGTCCGCCGGCGGTTCGGCGTCGACCTCCGGCGGCGCGGGTGCGCCGGTCGGCGCCGGTCCGCCGAGGGATGGCGTTTCGGCTGAGCCGTCGGCCGGGCCATCGGCTGAGCCGGACGAGTCCGGTGCGGCTCGGACCGCGGTCGGGTCGGGATTTCTCGGCTCGTCTAGGACTGCGGAGGAGGTGCGGGACAGAGCGGAGGACATGGAGGACGGAGAGCTGAATGTGACTCAGGATCAAGGTAAGACAGTGAAAAATGTAGAAATCGTGCAGAGCAGTGAGGAAGCAGGTAAATCCAAACAGACAGAAAAGGAAAAGTGTAAAGAAAATGTCGAGAGCTGCAGCGCTGTGAGTGATGTTCAGATAGATGAACGCATGTGTGAGGATGAACTGTTGAACAAAAGTAATAAGAGAAAGAACCTTGATAAGGAGCAGAGCAGCTCTAAGGCTAAAAAGGTGCAGGAGGATCTTTCTGATGAGGAGTGTGAGTGGACTCCTTCACAGGAGGAGTCCATTGTGTGCTACTCTCTGGAGAAAATTAAAAAGTTTCTCCTGGAAACTAAAGGTCAGAGGGTGAAAATAGATCAGTTTTTCCCTGATCTCAGAGGGTTTGTTAAATCTGTTGTGCGTCTGAGAAAGGAAGAAGATGCTTTCAGTGAGCAGGAGGTGTACAGACTCAAGAAAATGGTGACCAAAGTCAAAGCCCAGCTGACTGAAGATGATGACTAAACCCAGAATCTGTCTCCTCGTGCTGGCTCTGTGTGTGTGTTCATTAAGTCTCTTCCTCTCCATGGCTGACATCAAAATTGGGTCTTTAAACATAAATGGAGCAAGAAGTGACGTGAAGAGAGCCTCTCTTTTTAAACTGATTGATTTTAAACACTTAGACATAGTCTTTGTGCAGGAGACTCACAGTGACAGTGACAATGAGGCTGACTGGAAGAAGGAGTGGCCTGGGCAGGTGATCCTCAGCCATAAGTTGTCTAACAGCGGGGGGGTCGCTGTGCTGTTCTCGCAGAGGTTCACCCGTGGAGGAGATCATGTGTGGCCATATCCTAAAGGTTAAAGTGCAATATGAAAATGTGAAGCTGGTTTTAGTGAATGTTTATGCTCCGGTTTTAGCTTCTGAGAGGATGGGTTTTTTACATGTTTTAGGTGATGTTCTTAACAGTTGTGCTGACGAGTTTTTATTCCTGGGGGGGGATTTTAATTGCACTGAAAATGCAGTTTTAGATAGGAATCACCTGGAGCCTCACCCAGCCTCAGCGGCCAGGCTCAGGCGTCTGGTGGAGGCGTATGAGTTAAAAGATGTGTGGAGAGGTGTGAACAGAGACAGCAGGCAGTACAGCTGGAGCCACTGCAGAGATAATCTGCTGTCTCTGGCCAGACTCGATCGCTTTTACTGTTTTAAACATCATTTTAGCATCTTTAAGTCCTGTCTTATCTCTCCTGTGGGTTTTACTGATCACTGTCTCGTTCACTGCTCCTTTTTTATCCAGAATGTGAAGGTGACCAGTGCATACTGGCATTTTAACACTGGGCTTTTAAAGGATCATTGTTTTAGAGAGGCTTTTACTTATTTATGGAAGACGCACAGAAACAGCAAGGCTGCTTTTCCCTCAGTGCAGCGCTGGTGGGACTTTGGAAAAGTCCAGGTCAGACAGTTTTGTCAACAGTATACTCGCAACGTCACCAAGCACATGGCCCGCTGTCTGAGTGACCTGGAGATTGAGGTGGTAGAGCTCCAGAGTCTGGTAGATTCTACAGGAGATCAGGGGCACGTTGAGGCCCTGAAAGCTAAAAAGGCTGCTCTAGCCAACCTGCTGGGCATCACAGCACAGGGGGCTCTGGTTCGGTCCAGGTTCATGAGCTCCTCTCAGATGGACGCCCCCTCCCAGTTCTTCTTCAGCCTGGAAAAAAGAAACGGTCAGAGGAAGATCATCCACTCTCTGCGCTCTGAGAGTGGATCCACAGTGACAGACAGCTCTGCGATCAGGAGCTACGCCACCTCCTTCTACAAGGAGCTGTTTCAGAAGGAGTTTGTGGAGGACGCAGAGCTGGCTGGTCGTTTTTATGATGGTCTACCTCAGGTGACGGAGGAGTCCAACACACTGCTAGAATCTGAACTGTCCCTGAATGAGCTGTACGCTGCTGCCATGAGCCTGCAGAATGGGAAAGCGCCGGGGATAGATGGTCTCCCGGTTGACTTTTATAAATCCTTCTGGGCCGTGATTGGTGAAGACCTGTTAGAGGTCATTCAGGCCAGTTTAAGGACTGGGCTGCTCCCGCTGAGCTGCAGGAGGGCGATCATAACCCTGCTGCCTAAAAAGGGAGACTTACAGGAGCTGAAGAACTGGAGGCCTGTGTCCCTGCTCTGTGGGGACTATAAGATACTGTCCAAGGCTTTGGCGTCCAGGCTGAGAGACGTGATGAGTGAGGTGGTCCACATCGACCAGACCTACTGTGTGCCCGGCAGGCTCATCAGTGACAACGTCACTCTGATTCGGCATGTTGTGGAGGTCTCTGGCTCGTTGGCTGAGGATACTGGTCTGATTTCTATAGACCAGGAAAAGGCTTTCGACCGGGTTGAACACCAGTACCTGTGGCACACGCTCAGTGCGTTTGGGTTCAGCCCAGGGTTCATAGCCAGGATACAGGTCCTGTACCGTGACATTGCGAGTATACTGAAAATCAATGGCGGTCTGGCTGCACCTTTTAATGTCCAGAGGGGGGTCAGGCAGGGCTGCTCGCTGTCGGGCATGCTGTATTCTCTCTCCATTGAGCCTCTGCTTCACAAGCTCAGGAGAGAGCTCTCAGGTGTGTCCTTCCCAGGCTGTCCCTCCACTTTTAAAGTCACGGCTTATGCAGATGACATCATGGTTTTAACCAACAAACAGGCAGATATCGATATTTTAAAACAGAATGTGGACTTTTTTAACAAGATGTCATCTGCAAAAGTCAACTGGGGTAAAAGTGAAGCCCTGATGGTGGGTAATAAACTGTCAGACCACTTAACTCTGCCGGGGGGGCTCACCTGGAAAACGGGAGGGTTGAAGTACCTGGGGGTGTTTTTAGGTGACGAGTCGTTTTTAATGAAAAACTGGGAGAACGTTGTAGAGAAGGTGGAGGGGAGACTGAAAAAGTGGAGGTGGCTCCTGCCGGGCTTGTCCTACAGAGGGAGGACGCTGGTCATTAACAACCTGGTGTCCTCATCTCTGTGGCACAGGCTGGCCTGCGTTGACCCCCCCTCTAACTTACTCTGTCGTGTCCAAGCTGTTCTCGTGAACTTTTTCTGGGACAAGCTGCACTGGCTTCCTCAGTCCGTCCTCTTTCTCCCTAAAGAGGAAGGAGGACAAGGACTTATTCATCTGGCCAGCAGAGCAGCTGCTTTCCGGTTGCAGTTTGTCCAGAGACCTGCAGCAGTGCGGGGGTTTTAAACTGGACATGCCAATCTTTTTAATGGATTTTAAAAGCGTGAACTTTCGGGGTCTGCCACTGTTTTATCGAGGAGTTTTCACTGTGTGGAAAATGCTGGTGAAGGAGCGACCGGTCCAAAGTGCCTCTCTTCACTGGTTGCTGAAGGAGCCGGTGGTGCACGGCGGACGCCTGGATGCCCCCTGCTGGGCGGGTTCAGCAGTGTTTCAGGTGTTCATCAGAGCTGACCTGCTCACCCTGGGATCTGTGATAAATCTTGCTGGGCCTGGTCTGGAGGATGCGGCTACTCTGGCGGCTGCTCTGGGGGTCAGATCGGTGAGGACCATTGACCGGCTCCTGGAGCACTGGAGGCACCGCCTCACCGGACACGAGCGTCTCCTGCTGGAGGATCACAGTCGGGGTCTGGTGACTCCTCACGGTGACGACCCCTTCCCAGAGATCGGTCTGTGTGTGGACTCAGAGCAGCGCCCGGGGTTAAACCTGGAGGAAGCGAGGGGCAAACCTCTCTACAAACTGATGGTCTGGTGTCTCCACAAAGACAAACTGAACCAGCGTGTGGACACGCCGTGGAGACGCCACCTGAACCTGAGAGGTGATGGAAAACCTGCGTGGAGGAGTCTGTACAAAGCTCCTCTGACTAAGAAGGTGGCAGACCTTCAGTGGAGAGTGCTACACGGGATCTTAGCAGTGAACTCTTTCCTGTGTGTGATCAACCAGGCAGAGAGGGACACGTGTCCTTTCTGTTCTGGAACAGAGACGGTGTTTCACTGTTACAATGACTGTTGTCGCCTGTCGCCTCTTTTCTCTTTGCTGGACTCACTGGTTTTAAAGTTTGGAGAGCTTTTTAACAAACAGGTTTTTATTTTGGGTTTTAAGTACAAGAAAACTACAAAGCACAAGAGCCAGCTTTTAAACTTTCTCATTGGACAGGCAAAGATGGCCATTTATGTGAGCAGGAAGAAAAAAATTGACGAGTTGACAAATATTGATCTGTGTCTGCTTTTCTCCCGAATGGTTAAAGCCCGAATCTCCATCGATTTTAGATTTTACAGAGAGATGCAGGATCTGGATCAGTTCATCCAGATCTGGGCTCATGGAAACATCTTGTGCTCTGTAGAACAGAACCAGCTTATTTTCTCACCTGAGTTGATGTGAACATCTGAGTGTGTATTTATTCATCTGTTGACGGGTTCATCAGGTTCTTAAAAAAAATGGCTGAATTTTTGTAAATGTTTCAAAAGATTAATTAGAATAAATGTTACTTTTAAAAATCAAAAAAAATCTCTGTGTGTGTCTCTCTCTCTCTCTCTCTCTCTCTCTCTCTCTCTCTCTGACTCTCTCTCTCTCTCTCTCTCTCTCTCTCTCTCTCTCTCTGTCATATTAATGCAGCTCATTAACTCTGTATTTTCTGGTCCCATTAACATTACTAACCACATATCTTCCCGGGAGTTCTCGTGCTCCCTTGTCTTGAAGGTTCCTGAGGATCGTTGCTGCAGACCACCTGCTGCTGTGGACCTGCTCGACTGCAACACCTACAAACATCAGCCTTCCCCATAGTATCATTATTGTTGCTGCTAATGCTAATAGTAGACCTGTTGACTTCAGCTGTTACAATTACGATTACCTCAGCCTTTATCATTACTCTGCTTCTCTCGCTAATTTATTTATTTATTTATTTATTTGCTAATCTTCACCCTAGTCTACCACTATTATTGGCATTGTAACCATAAGTATGTGTCTGTTGTTGTTCATGTAACAAGGACATATGTTGTTGTGGTAACAAGGACATATGTTGTTGTTGCTCTCTTTGCCTGTCTCTATCCTGCATCTCCTTCTATCCCATGTTCGGCCCATCCAGTCTCTTCAGATGTTCAACATGAGTCTGGTTCTGCTCGAGGTTTCTGCCTGTTAAAAGGAAGTTTTTCTGCCAATGTGCCGAATTGCTAAGTGCTACTCATGGTGATTCATGTTGGGCCTCTCTTTGAATAACTTAACAAAGAGTCGGTCTAGACCTGCTCTTTCTGTAAAGTGTCTCGAGATAACCCTGGTTATGATTTGACGCTATACAAATAAAATTTGATTGATTGATTGATTGATTTAAGTGACAATAAATGTGTGACAGGCATCACCATACAATCTGGCTTCAGTTCACCACCTCACATCTGTGTTTACAACTTTCCACCTGTGTCAAGATGTTCGTACGCAACACGATCACAATGTTTGCTAGGACCCCGTTTTGTTCGGATGCAACATGTTCCATATGACCCCTGGAGGTTGCTGCTTCATTACCATGAATCATTGAAGTTTAACAGTGTGTGACTCCCTCTAGTGGATGTTGTGGAGTATTGTGTTGTCTTTGCTCCAAAGGTTTTTGTACAGAGTGTTGGTGTTTCCTGTCACTGTGGGCGTCAGAGCACAGTAGTACACAGCAGAGTCAGTCACTGCAGCAGAGGAGATCTGCAGAGCTACACGTTTCTCTGCTTTGTTAATGTGAGCTGAGAAATTAGAAACAGGTGGATGAATCAATCCTCCCTCTGTGATGGAGAGCAGGAACTCTGGTCTGGATCTCTGGTATTGTCGGTACCACTGGATGTTGTAGATAGAACCATCATATTTACAGGTCAGGTTGATGTTTCTCCCCTCTGTAAGAGTTTCTTCAGGTCTCTCTGGATTTATGCTGTTCATGGATCCAAGGGCTGCAACATGAGGATTATTTCTGTCAGTTAGTATTCAAGAGATCCTGAAATCAAGAGACTCAAAGAGGTCCTTCACTTCTTTTTTAGCTTTCATTATTTTGAGATTCAATCATAAAACAAATGTCTTTTTCTCTGATGGAAATGATACATCACACAGATAAACCTACTTATTAGTTAGATCAGCAGGTGAAATTAGACTTTGATGTGTGATGTGACACTCACCTATAAAGTGAGAGAACAGCAAAAAGAAGTAAAGCAACATGTCTTTGGAGTTGTTCAAGTCCAACAGACAGCAGGTGAGCAATGTTCTTCCTCTGCAATAGAAAGAAACAGTAAACAGCCTCTCTGCTGCAGAGCCCTTCTCCTCAACATTGAGCTGATTGTGATTTTAGTTCCTCAATCATCTCTGCTCTGGAGATAGAGATAATCTCATTGGCTGAGTCAGATCTCAGTGGGCGGGGCCAAAGCTAAACCTTTTACAGATACTGTCTGCCTACCAAAGTTCAAATCAGCCAGTTAGGTTGTTTCAGCATCCAGAGCAGCTCTGCCTCAGAGCAATGTTTGCTGGATGTCCTTCCTGTTCTTCACACCTTCTGTCAGACAGCAGGTCACACTATCAGAAAGCTTAGGAAAGATAAAGTTATGACGGGATGTTTAACTCAGTTGGTTTCTGATTTAAAATGATAACATGAGGAAAATATGGAAAAGTTAACAAATGATCCAGACTTACAGTATCACAGCAGCTTTGTGAATGTGCCAATTCTAATATCACTGCTGCATCAGTTCACCAAAGATCTGACTACAATTATATCTGTGTTCCATTAAATGTGTCGCTCACATGTATCCTTAAAGGGGCCATGTCTTTTGAGTGGATATTCTCATATCCTGCATGGGTTTCACATGTTTGGGTGTTTATTGTTCACAGTGAAAAAGTGAGAACTGCATCATTCTGTGTTTTTCCAGGATTACATGTTTAAAAAGGTGGCCTCTGAAACGGGCCGTTCAGAACAGCTGCAGGTTTCTACCTAGAACCTCGCTTTGGCTGAAATCGACCAATCGTCATTCAGCATCGTTCACCTCCGGCTGCCTTCTGGCTCTAGCTTGTAGTCAAGTCGTTGTCAAGATTTCAACTGACCATTCTGACACTTGCTGTTGGTTCTGGCTCGTACACATAATGATGAATAACCAATCCTAGAGCAGCCATGTTTTCTACCACTTTGGAGTGACAGTGCAGTGCGGCCGTTCCCCTACGTTGGATCGCATACATGGGGGAGGGGCTACACGGTCACTCCAATTACTGTCAGCCAATCGTGGCTCAGGTCTGACCTTTGAACCTCAGGTTGACTCTGTTTGCAAAAAACTTCACCAAAGAATGCACTTTTATCGCAAGCTGCGCAATTTTAATGTTGACAGGGTTTTTATGAAAAAGTTTTATTCTTGTTTTATTGAATCTTTCTTACATTTTCTTGTGTCTGCTTTTACGGATCTCTTAATATAAAAAGTAAAAACAGGATGCTGGGGACGGTCAATAGCTGCTGCAAAATTGCAGGAGCCACGTTGAACGACCTGACCGAGGTGTTCAAACTCAGGACTCTTAAAAAGGCCCATCAGTCCTGAACGAGCCGGACCATCCTCTTTCTAATATGTTCTTGCTGCTTCCTTATGGCCGCCGTTACATTGTACCGACTTGTAGAACAAACAGACTGAAACACTCTTTTGTCCCAACTGCCATCAGCCTTTTAAAGAGCTCAAAGTGATGTGTATTTATTTATTTGTTGTCATTGCCTTTTTGTAACCATTGATGTGGTTCTTATTTTAACCTCTTCTTGTTGGTGTGATTGTTGTGTGGTACTGCTGGCTGTAAAACAAATTGCCCCTCAGGGATAATGAAGACATCCCTGATCCTTGATCCTCAGGGAGATTCCTGCTCGAGCCGTGCACGGACCAAAAACAGCCAGAGACCGACACCAGGCTCTGCGTCATGCACGCTCAATCTGTGCCCCCTCCTGTTTCCCCTGAGGAGAGGGGAGTTCACGCCAAAGCTTGCTGCTGTCTCGTGTGACTTCAGAGTTCAGTCTGTGACAGAGTGGGAGTGGGGAGGGTCCGTTTTGAAAAGCTTTCACCATCACAGTTTCACAGTGTGTGACTCCCTCTAGTGGATGTTGTGGAGTTTTGTGTTGTCTTTGCTCCAAAGGTTTTTGTACAGAGTGTTGGTGTTTCCTGTCACTGTGGGCTGCAGAGCACAGTAGTACACAGCAGAGTCAGACAGCTGAAGCTTCTGGATCTTCAGAGGAACTGATCTACTGTTGGAGTTCAGTGTGGATGAAAATCTCTCCTTAAACTCGTCCATTGTTTTCCCCTCTCCATATGTAAAGCGACTCAGTATGAATTCGGGGCTGTTGTTTCCATCCTGTTTGTACCAGAAGAGATTATTATTTGTAGCACTGCTGTTGTATTTACAGTCAAGTGTTGCTGTCTCTCCTTCAGCAGCAGTCACATCTCCTCCTGGTTGCTCCACGTTGTCTTGTGCTCTGCATTCTGTGAAACAGAAACAAATAGTGTTAGTGTGCTGTTAAAGAATCATGTCAGTGTTGGATTGATATCAAAGAAACAGAGTGGTGTTCATACCAAGGCACACAGCAGCCAGCAACACTGAGATAAACAGAGGCATCATATCTGCAGGGCTGAGTAACTGTGAGCTACAGCAAGTCTAAAGAAGGCTGTGATCTCTCTGTTTGGTCTTCATCAACACTAAGTTGGTGGATTAGAAGGAGGAGCCTGATCACAGTGACAGGTCTCATTCACAGCCCTGTGTTATTCCCCCTACTGACACTTTACACTAAACACATGTTACTCACACTCTGCTTTACTGTCACATGTTGTCATTAATGTGTGCTGTCTGCTCATGTGAATCCTTCAGTGTTTCATTAGCAGCTGTAACCACAGTGACTCTGATAAAACAACATTCAGCAGAATCCATCTGATATGAAGCTGTGGTGTGAATCCCACTTCCCTTCCCTTTGAAGAGGAGTCACATATCTGTGTTCAGGTTTTTGTACAGTCTCTTCTACACTTTGTATCACTGTGTTTCTAGAGCACAGTAGTAGAGAGCTGTGTCTGCCAGGGTTAGCTCTCTGATGGTCAGTTCAGTTGAGCTTGTTGATGTTTCAGATCCATATCGTTTATCTGGAATATATTTGTAATTGCTCTGTGATCTTGCTCCTTTTAAGAGTATAAACTGAGGAGCCTGAAGGTCAGAATGATGTCTGTACCAGTGGAGGTAAACATACTGGTATTTTGTCTCGTAGGTACATCTGAGCGTGACAGATTCTCCTTCTCTTCCACTGACTTCATCTCCTACAGGAGAGATTTTGTCTGCAGCTATTAGTCCTGGAAAAAGTAGAGCAAATGACACCATTAGACTAACATTGTTCATGATGATGAGAGAAGACAGTGGAACGTGTCAACTGTACAGTTTTACTGTGAGGACAGAAACACATCAACTGTTGAGAGATTTCTGCTCTGAACTCCAGTTGACATAAATCTTTCCCAAATAAAAACATGTTGTGCTTTCTATCTTACTAAAGAAAAGAGCAGCCAGAATAATCCACAGCCAATGTTCCATCTCTACAACAAGGTTTAAACCAACAGGAGAAACTAGCTGATGTTCAACATTCAGTGTGAGAAGTGTTCTCTTCTCAGCAGCAGTTATTATTGACAGAATGGTTGAACTCAGTGCAGAAGTAGTGCCCCGCCTACATGATGATGTCGCCCTCTAGTGGAGGTAAAAAGGTTTCCAGCAGCTTGTCAGTGTGTCAGCTTGTGTTTTTGTACAGAGTGTTGGTGTTTCCTGTCACTGTGGGCCTCACAGCACAGTAGTACACAGCAGAGTCAGTCACTGCAGCAGAGGAGATCTGCAGATCAACTCGATTTCTCTCCTCGTTCAGTTTAACAGTCAGTCGAGGGTGTGGAGGTTGTGCAGTCACCACAGTTTGGTCTACAGTACCAGTGGTCAGGAGAAGGAACTGAGGAGCTGATCCAGGATCCTGTCGATACCACTGGAGATTATCAGCTTTAACTGAGTAGTTACAGGACAGAGTAACACTATGACCCTCTGATGAAAACACTTCAGCACTGCTGGCTGTAATGTCATCTTCCAACGTGTTACCTAGAGAGGGAAAGAAAACAAGTGATGCTGTTAACAGTTTAGTAAGCAGTTATTAGTGATCAAGTGATGATATCAATATTCATGTCTTAACTAATATCCAAACTGTATTTGTAGTACTGTGTTTATTATATCTTTATAGTTCACTTTTTCTCTCAGAAACATACATACCTATGAGAGTTAACAAGAAGAGAATAGCAGTGAGTTTCTCCATGTTTCCAGAGGTGAGAGGCTGTAACTGAATGATCAGGATCAATAAGTTTTGTGAGTTGTCTTTAGTCTGATGTTCACAGCTGGAATCAAACCGTTCTCTGTCTTTAAGCACCTCTGCAGCCAGTAGGAGGAGACTAGACTACAGACAATAGCAATTGGATGTCACTGTTTGTTTGTCATCTTCAGTTTTGTAGCATCAAGTTCATCGTTTTTGCTGTTCATAGTTTGTCTGTTTTATTAGGGTGGAGAAGACCTAGGGGTTAGCAGTCCTGACTCCCTGTTACGCACCCATCTAGGGGTGTAGGTCTGTAGCAAAGCGCACAGCAACACAGATTATCTGTCTGATATTTACATGAACAAATCTCCAAAAGGCTCCAACAGCACAAACACGGCCCAGAGGTTACGTTCAGTGACTGAGTTAGCTGTGGGGACACCTAGCAGACAGGCTGTAAACATGTTTATTTCTGCTGTAAAGTTTAACATGGGGCTCTATGGGGACTGACTCACTGCTGGAGACAGCCTCAAGTGGACACCAGAGGAACTGCAGCTGTTGGCACTCCCGTATCATTTATTACAGTGAGTAGGTTCAAAACTAAAAGTGTACTTGCACACGAAACCAGAGAACAGCAGGCTGCACCTCTGGAGGGAAGGTTCCCTTTATAAATCACAGTCCACCTGAATGTGCATCAGTCTGTTCTCCCGCCTTCTACACACCCACATTCAACCATTAATGGTCCATTCAGAATCAGAATCAGGGGTGGGTAGCAGTGGGGGGGTCTCAAAGAGACAGTGACCAGGGTGAGAGGAGTCGGCCACAACCTTACCTGCACGCCTCAGGGTCCTGGAGGTGTACAGGTCCTGGAGAGATGGCAGATTGCAGCCAATCACCCTCTCTGCAGAGCGGATGATACGCTGCAGCCTGCCCTTGTCCCTGGCAGTGGCAGCAGCGTACCAGATGGTGATTGAGCAGGTGAGGATGGACTCAACGATGGCGGTGTAGAAGTGCACCATCATTGTCTTTGGCAGGTTGAACTTACATCCTTTGCTGTCCGTTTTTGATGAGGGAGCCGATGTTCAGCTCCCACCTGAGGTCCTGGATGATGATGGTCCCCAGGAAGCGGAAAGACTCCACAGTGGAAACAGTGGAGTCACTGATGGTGATGGGGGCGGGTGTGGCTGCGTTCATCTTAAAATCCACAACCATCTCCACTGTCTTCAGAGAATTAAGCTCCACGTTGTTCTCACCACACCTGGGGCCTCATGTACAAAGGGTGCGTACGCACAAAAACGTGGCGTACGCTCTTTTTCACGGCAAAGTTCAGATGTATCAAGAGTGAAATGATCGTGGAAATGTGCGGTGCCTCACGCCAACTTCATGGCTGGTGTACGCACGTTTCTACAGCTGTTGTTCCTTTGGTAACACTTAGAGGTGATGCTGGGAAATGTGAAAACAATTAGTCCTCAGAGTGATGTGCACTTCAGAGACACATGAACAATTAACACTGATGAACAATTACCACACCCATGTGTCTGCAATTACATGAGTGGATATAAAAGCATGCGCAAAAATTACTGTTAAAAACAATGGCTGCTTTAGCACTATTAGAAGACATTGTAAATGGTGCAATACTAAGAGAGAGTGTGTTCAGAGACAGAGAGGATTTACTGGCACATGACGACAACTGGCTCATCAGCCGCTTTAGGTTCCCGAGGGCAATCCTCCTGGAACTGTGCGCAGAGCTGCGGCCGGCCTTGGAGCGCAACACAGTGGGGAGCCATGCGCTGCCTGTGCCCATACAGGTGCTGACCACACTGGGGTTCCTAGCAACCGGGACACTCCAGAGGGAGCTGGCCGACCGATCGGGACTGTGCCAGTTGACCCTGAGCCGAGCCATGCCAGCTGTGTGGGACGGATTTATCCGCATGTCAGCCAGGTATATCAAATTCCCATACAATGCAGCTGAACAGGTCAACATTAAAGCGCAATTTGCAGCGAGAGCCGGTTTTCCGAATGTAATGGGAGCTATCGACTGCACACACATTGCTATAAAAGCGCCATCACATGATGAATTTTTATATGTTAACAGCGAGAACAGCAGCACACTGAGGTGCTTTGAGAACATCGTCTTAATCACTGGAGCTCCATACCTGTGAACGTTGACCTCGGTCCAACACAGAGAAGCTTTTCTGCTGTTAAACACGTCGGCGTGCGGGATCCTTGCTGTTTTTTCGGGGTCACAAACTCAAGGCCCGCGGGACGGATAACATCCCAAGAATGTCCCCACTCACCCCGGAGGATCATGAGCTGTCCAGCTTGAAGTCAGAGCTACGCTCCATTGCGACCCTCCTGGATGATGTCCTCCAGCGCCAATCCTCGCTCCTCGCCCGGGTGGAAGCGCTGCAGCAGGATGGCCCCAGCTCGGCCAACGCTGTCCACGGCACATCGGATGCTCCCTCTTCCTCCTGGGCGACCGTTGTTAGGAAGGGGAGACCGGTCTCTCTCCCCTTGTTTTCCCCTGACATGGAAGAATGTGACGACAATTCCATCCCGTTGTCCAATTTCTTCACCCCACTGGAGAAGTTAACTGAGCTACCGGCTACATGCTCACGCACTGCTCCTGAGATATCAGCCCTGCCAAACTCCCGACACAGAAAGCGTCGCATCCCTCCAACTAGCCCACTGATGTCCCAGGGTAAACGTCCAAGGTGTTCATCCCCTTCATCGGTATCCTTCTCAGAAAACTGGCCTCCTCTCCCTGCCCCGCAGCCATCGCTTCCACGGCCTAACGTGGGTCCGATCCCCTCGACGCTCAATGATGACGTCATCTGCGCAGGTGACTCTAATCCCTCTTCTACTGTTCCGGATTCCCCTGGCATCTCCTATCTGTCTCTGTCCTCTAAATTGTCGGTCTATGACAATGGCTGCAAGAATCAACCTCCTGAAATCCTCATAATTGGTGATTCTATCATCAGAAATGTGCATCTCCCAGGCTCCATCACTTACTGTCTCTCCGGTGCGATTACTACTGACTTCATAGAACTGATACCTGTCCTCATTGATCTCCATCTGTCTGTTCACACTGTTCTGTTGCACACCGGCACAAATGACGTCATGTCCAGACGCTCCTGCAAACTTTACCTTGATCTTGAGTCGCTGATTCACACTGTTGAAAGCCTCGGGAAGAGGTGTGTTCTCTCTGGCCCTATTCCCACCCCGCTCAAAAGCTCAGAGCGTTTTAGTCGACTTTTTAGTCTGCACACGTGGATGCAGAACTTCACCACTGCAACTGGCCTGGGTTTTATTAGCAATTTTGACTATTTTTGGACTGAGCGTGATCTCTTCAAATTTGATGGCTTACACTTGAATAGGAAAGGGTCTGAAAGATTAACAAGCAATTTTATTAACTTCATTGCTTTTAGCCTGAAATGATGCTTTTCCCAGCAAGACTCTGCCCTGCACACGTTGTCTTCCTGTCACAACACTGTCTCTGATAGTGCGGGTCCTGCTGTCATCTTTAGTGTTTGCACTGTCTCCGCTTCTGGCCCCCTTACTCCACCTAGTTCTTTTGCAGCAGCAAAACCTGCAGCTGATCCTCATACCTCTTTTCCAATGTCAATTCCAACTTCTATCTGCTCTCATATCCCTATTAGAGTTACTGACAGGCGTTGCATCCTGTCAAAACGCTCTCACTGTCCTCAGAGCAACAACCCTGATCCCAGTAAAGTTAATCGTTCCAGTACTCGTGGGAGGGTCACATCTAACCTGATTAGTATAAAAACAGTTCCTCCAGCTCTTCCCCCTGTCGACCTCAGTTGTGCTTTACTTAACATTAGGTCACTCTCCAGCAAGACATTTTATATTAATGATTTTATTACTCACTATGGTTTGCATTTATTTTTCCTCACTGAGTGTTGGCTTTCCTCCACTGCCAGTGCTGTTCTTATTGAGGCGTCTCCCCCTGACTATAGCTTCTTATTCTCCGCTAGGAAAGACAAAACGGGTGGGGGAATTGCGGTTATCTTCTCTAATCAACTTCCCTGTACAGTATGTTCACTCGGTGACTTCACATCTTTTGAGTACCTGGCCATGCTTATTGGAAACCGCCAACATATCCTGGCATTACTCATTTATAGACCACCCAGGTTTAATCCCATTTTTTTAACAGAGTTCTCTGAATTTTTATCTACCGCTTTGATTAAATATGACAAAATAGTTCTGCTCGGTGACCTGAATTTTCACATTAATGATGTTTTGGATTCCAAAGCAACCGAATTTCTGGATCTTCTTTTTAGTCTCAACTTCATCCAACATGTCACTGGCCCCACTCATAATCTCGGTAATACTTTGGATCTAGTCTGTACAAAGGATATTACTGCTGGCCTCCCTTCTATTCTTCAGGTCCCGGTCTCGGATCACTCTTGTGTCTTTTTTAACCTTCTCACGCATGCACAGACTATTCGCTCTGAATCTAACACTCATTTTTTTCGTTTTATTAACAACCATGTTAAGTCCCTTCTAGCTGATCATTTGCCCGATAAACTTGAGTCATTTTCCAACACGTCTATGTCTGTCAACAACCTTACAGATGGCCTAAACAGTGCACTGTCAGAATCGCTCGAGTCCTTTGCTCCTCTTAGAACTAGTAGAGGCACTCGAACTAAATCTGTACCTTGGTTCTCCGACCTCACTCGCTCTTTAAAACGGGCTTGTCGTAAACTTGAAGACAGATGGCGCACCTGTAAATCTGAGTCCTCACGCCTCGCCTGGACTCTTAGCTTTAAACATTATAAACATGCACTTTCAGCTGCCAGATCTTCTTATTTCTCCAATTTGATCGAAACCAATAAGAACAATCATCGGGTCCTGTTTAATACTGTGGCCAGGCTTACACACTCTTCACCGGTTCTGAGCTCTTCTTTCACAGCTAATGATTTTCTAGAGTTTTTCACTGATAAAATCTCCCAAATAAGGACCAATATCATTAGCCAGCAGCTCTCTAGCACCATGTCCAGCCAGTGCTCTGTGTCCTGGTCCACGAGTTCACTCTCTCAGTTCAAACCCATTTCTGCTGAGGCCTTGGCCTCAATGGTTGCCGCCTCAAAGCCAACAACGTGTTCACTAGATCCCATCCCTTCTGACCTCCTTAAGGAACTCTTTCCTATTCTGAATGCCCCCATACGTGCCATCTTGAACACTTCCCTCTCTGAGGGGTGTGTCCCCTTAACCTATAAATCTGCTATCATTAAACCACTCCTCAAGAAACCCAATAGCGATCCACTGGTTCTTGCCAATTATCGACCTGTCTCCACTCTCCCTTTCTTATCTAAAATACTTGAGAGAATTGTTGCTGATCAACTGACTGTCCACCTTTCTGCCAATAATCTCTTTGACAATTTTCAGTCTGGTTTCCGCTCCTGCCACTCTACTGAGACTGCCCTAACTAGAGTAGTTAATGACCTACTTGTCACTGCTGACTCTGGATCAGCCTCCTTACTTTTAATTCTTGACTTAAGTTCGGCCTTCGATACCGTAGATCATTGTGTGCTTCTACACCGACTGGAGCATTACGTTGGTATTCACGGGCTGGCGCTCTCATGGTTCCAGTCCTACTTATCTAGTAGAACCCAATGTGTTAGTTTCAATAACACTTTGTCAGAATGCTCTACGGTTACCGCTGGTGTGCCCCAGGGGTCTGTCCTGGGGCCTCTGCTGTTTTGTATTTACATGCTCCCTCTGGGTAGGATAATTGCCGAATATGCTATACAGTTCCATTTCTATGCTGATGACACACAGCTATACATCCCACTACAGCCTAATGACCCCTCTCAAATACAAAATCTGGAAACATGTGTAAGCGAATCAAGATCTGGATGAGTCAAAACTTTCTCATGCTTAATACTGCAAAGACTGATTTGCTGGTGATTAAGCCTAATAACTGTAAGTACTTCTCTGAGAGTCTTTGTCTTAATATCGATGGTTGTTCAATCTCTGAAAGCACGCACATTAGAAACCTAGGTGTTATTTTTGATCCAACCCTGACTTTCCAGACTCACATCAAGGAAATCACCAGGACGGCTTTCTTTCACCTGCGTAACATTGCTAAAATCCGCCCTGCTCTGTCCCGGCGTAGCACCGAGGTGGTTCTCCATGCCCTTGTGTCTTCCCGTTTAGATTACTGTAATGTCCTTTTTTCTGGCCTCCCCATCTGTACTACTAGGAGCCTTCAGCTTGTGCAAAATTCAGCCGCCAGACTTTTAACAAAAACAAGTAGGTTCTGTCACATAACTCCTGTCCTGGCATCATTACATTGGCTGCCCATTCAGGCTAGAGCCGATTTTAAAGTTCTTCTCTTAACTTATAAGGCATTAAATGGACTTGCACCATCTTATTTAACTGAACTACTTTCTCCCTACATTCCGCCACATCCTCTTCATTCTCTTAGTTCGAACCTCCTTGTCATCCCACCAATCAATAAAAAGTCAGCTGGTGGCAGGGCCTTCTCCTACCGTGCTCCTTTTCTATGGAATGGCCTCCCACTAGGTATCAAA
The DNA here is from genome assembly GCF_022749685.1 of Semicossyphus pulcher. NCBI lineage: Eukaryota > Metazoa > Chordata > Actinopteri > Labriformes > Labridae > Semicossyphus > Semicossyphus pulcher. The sequence continues at coordinate 32,090,472 of NW_027211748.1, forward strand.
GAAGCTACATCCACTGCAACTTTTAAGTCCCGTCTTAAAACATACCTCTTTACTCAATATTTTGGTTTAAACTCATTCTTAACTGTTTTATCATATTCCTGTGGTGTTTTAATATTGTTTTATTGTTTGTTATTATTGTACTTGATTTTATTGTAAAGTGTATTGAGCCCATGTACCATGGTGATTTTGCACTTTAAATAATAAATTGATAAATTGAACAGGAAACATTTTAATTTGATCAATGTACAGATCATATGTGATGTGCAAATGCAATTAAGCAACATTGTGGTGAGGTGGCCTGGTTCAATGCACGACTCATACATTCTGAGGAACAGCATGGTTGGGAACAGACTACAAGCTGGCACTGTGCGCGATGGGTGGCTTCTTGGTGAGTACATTTATTTGTGTAATTGTCCTAATATTAATCCCCATGATGCGCATTGAGCATGTGCCCCCAAGTTCTATCCCGTCTTCACAGCATCATTTCTAGTCAGTGGTTAAAGTTAGTGACTTGTTGTTTTTTGCTGGTTAAACTACAGCTTAAGATCTTTCTAACAAGCCCCTGATTGTCTCTGTGTGCAAAGTACTTAATAACCCTGTGCGTAAAGTGTGCAATGTCTTAATCAGCCTCACCTTTTACGCATTTTACGCATGAACCTCTATCTTATAGGGCTGTGAGCAGGCTACTGTATGAACACATTTGTTGTGAATTACACAAATACATAGGTATTTACCTTGGGGGTAATCAGAGTCACCCACATGTGCTCCCACCACCCCTGAGAGAGCAGTGTCACCAACAATTGCGGCGACTCTCTGTTGAAACGGGGTGGGCAGCTCTTCTCCTGTCCCCCCGTTTGTTTTGGCCACACTTTGGCTGTGGGCAGCCATCCTCCACCTCACATCCACCTTGATGTCAGACAACTTTTTCTTCAATTCTGCTTGTGTGTGCTTCTCTAACCCCACAGCTTTGACAGCCTCACACACACTCTCCCACTCACTCCTCTTGCGTTTGCTGCTCATGCCGGAGGACAGCGTGCCAAAGAGCACATTTTTGCGCACCTCTACTTCAGCGAGTAGTGCCTCCAATTCGCTTTCCGTGAAATTCTTTTGTTCCCCCGTCTTACTCATTCTTTTTCAAGTTTCTGATTCGTGCAGAGAGGGGAATCTCAGGTGCAGGGCTCATTTAAATATGATTTGCGTATTTAAATGGGGGCGTGGAAAGGGAGGGGTCGGGTACTCCAACATGTGCGCTCAATTCCACGTTGATTGGGATGTACAAAGGAAATGTGCTTGGATTCATGCATGCGCACAGATTCATACATCTGGATATTTTTGTGCGTATGACGTTTTCTGGATTTGAGCGTACGCCATGTTTGAGTAGGAAATCCACGCAAGTCTTTGTACATGAGGCCCCTGGTCACCAGATGGTCGATCTCCCACCTGTAGGCAGACTCGTCCTCACCAGAGATGAGTCCAATGAGGGTGGTGTCGTCCGCGAACTTCAGGAGCTTGATGGACTGATGACTGGAGGAGCAGCTGTTGGTGTACAACGCCAAGCACCTCATACATGTTGATGTGTCAAACTGAGAAGGCTTATCAATGGTTCTTGAATCATGGCAACACCCAGGAGGAAGACCATGAAAGGTTTTTTAAAAACCTGATGATAAAGATATGTTGGGGCGGCTCTAGCTCTCGTCTCTCAGTCGGAGGGCTGGTGGTTTGACCCCTGACTGCTACAGTCACATGTCAAAGTGTCCTTGGGCAAGACACTGAGCCCCAAATTGCTCCCGGTGGCATAGCCATAGCTTTATAAAGCTCTATAGAAGCACAGTCCATTTACCAAAGAATTAGAGTGAAACAACTGTGCTGCTGCTGGCTTTGTGAGGCAGCCTCCGTGGTGTTCTTAGTGACAGCATCGTTGTGTTCTCTGCACTGACTTTACACACAAAGAAAGTGTTTGAAAACTATAATCAGACATGTAGATATGAGCATACTGTTAGAAGGTTTGACCTAAAGTGCAATATTTTAATGCTATTGGATGTTATCTTGGATGTCTGGTCCCAGTCCAGCCCTCTCCTCTGCTCTCTGCTGAATAATTCACCACATCCCCCTTTCACACGTTTGTTGGTTTATATCTTTTGAAGTTAAAAGGTGTGGATGGAATAGTTACAGCTCACTACAGGCACGAGTGGAAAACAACACTGAGGCTTTGAATGTTTATAGTAACATGGATCTGAAATAAAGTCTTTTCTTTTAAGTGACAATAAATGTGTGACAGGCATCACCATACAATCTGGCTTCAGTTCACCACCTCACATCTGTGTTTACAACTTTCCACCTGTGTCAAGATGTTCGTACGCATCACGATCACAATGTTTGCTAGGACCCCGTTTTGTTCGGATGCAACATGTTCCATATGACCCCTGGAGGTTGCTGCTTCATTACCATGAATCATTGAAGTTTCACAGTGTGTGACTCCCTCTAGTGGATGTTGAGGAGTATTGTGTTGTCTTTGCTCCAAAGGTTTTTGTACAGAGTGTTGGTGTTTCCTGTCACTGTGGGCTTCACAGCACAGTAGTACACAGCAGAGTCAGTCACTGCAGCAGAGGAGATCTCCAGATGAAACTCCTTTTTGTTTTTGTCATGTCTCAAAGATAACCTCTCTGTTCTCTCTGAATATTCCCTGATAAGAAGCTGTGGAGATGAACCGGACTTCTGCTGATACCAGTAGAGGTAATTAGCAGAGCCTGAATAGTTGCAGGACAGAGTCACATTGTTGTCCTCCAAAGCCAGCGTTACATTTCTGAATGGTGTCACTAAATCCTCAGAGGATCCTAAAAACAACAAAACAATATTTCACTCTGACTGTAGTTATTTCTCTCTATACTTTGTTTAGTGGTGTTAGAAAGTAAAAGCATTAAAACAGGTCAAAGCTCTTTCATGTCTTAGATGTTGCTACCTCTCATCAGTACTTACCAGTGTGAAAGAAGACTATCATCATCCACACTAAAGGAAGCTGCATTATTGTCACTTGTAGTGAATGAACAGGAGAGAGAACACAGCAGCTCTTCAGTTCAGACATGAAGTCATATTCATCTGTGTAGCTCCTCCTCTCACTCTGCTCTGTTTACATTCAGGCTGATGGAAGCTTTAAAAAAGGACAGTGATGCTGCAGTGATCGTCATCCAAGAAGGTCAGACTGAAGCAGCAATCTGCAGAACAATCAGCTGAAAGAATCTCTAATCTGTCTTAATGCAACTTTTATCACATGATCTGCACATCTGAGCTACCATACTCTGACTACACATTCTGTCTGTTTGGTTCAGGTTTGTGTTCGTGGAACTGTGAACTAATGTTAATCAGTGCAGAGTTTCACTGTCAGTAGACGAGTAGGGTTTGAGGAAGGCAAAGAGGGAACCAACAGGAACATCATCTCGAGGTAGCATCAACAAGAAGATGAAACCTGGCTACAGATCGACAGAGAAAGCAATTAGTTAGGCCGTTAGTAAATGACTTTGACTGTTCAGTTAGCTCTTGCTTATTTTTCTGCTAAAGCGTTTGTTGTGTTGAAAGCATACTTTACTCTGTGGTTGGTGTGTGTTGTCTCCTCATGTGAATCCTTCAGTGTTTCAAACCTCGTCGTACCGACAGCCCAAATCTCCTTTGTAAAGTGCCTTTTCCATAAAATACAGTTCACCAAAATCCTGTTCCACTCAGCGCCCCCTACAGGTCTGTAGCACTTCCCTTGTGATGAATGGATATGCAGCGTTTCTCTGTTGCATCTGTTGTGGGTCTGCATGTTTTTCACTTTGAATCTTTTATGTATTTGCTCCATGTTTGCTGTTCATGAATTTGTTTCGGCTCTTTGCAGCACGTTTTTTAAATGCAGCAAGTTTCTATTGTTGAGTTATTGTATGATCTTTTTAATATGCATCATTTATGATTTAGCAGCCTGCTCCACTGAATGGAAATCTGTGTGTTTGCCCTGATTGACTACCACAGAACGGCTCTTCACAAAATGACAGTGTGACCCAACATGTAAAGCTCCTGACCAAGTTAAATCTTTCAACAGACGATGTTCTACAATTCAATTACACACGACACCCACATGAATGACTTATTTACAACTTTATTCCACCAAAAATAAGATTCAAATTACATTTGTGTTACATTTAAGATCATACCAAATAGTGAGAGCACATTACCCATATATATCACTACTCTGTCCTGTCGGGGTTTATTACCAATTAGATATTCATGATCCCATGTTCTGTTTTAATGAGTTTAATGGGTCGTGCTTGTTCTGTAGAAGATTCAATGACTGGATCTTCTATAAATATCACAGAGGCTTACTGAGATCCTTCAAATCTTGTCTTTTTTAAATCATTAACATTTTAAATGTTCACTCCTTAGAGATCAAATAACAGTTGAGGAAGTTTTCAAAGTGCAACATGAGTCAGCTGTTGGTGAAACAAAAGCTCAGCTCATACCCGGAGTAACAGTATACGCTTCACATGCAGACCTCACAGTGTAGGAGGATTTCCTCTGGTTGGCAGAATGTCAGAGGCAGGTCCTTCTATGAGGGATAGCCGTGTGCGTGTCTGTAAGCCTGCTGTCAGACCACCGTCATACTCAGGGAGATCTCTGGCTACTGGCTACTGTGCCACCTACTCACTACCTACAAGCAGCTCGAGTGGTAACGCTCTATCAGAACTACAGCTGTAAGAAACTTTGCACCTCAGTACCTCAGTGTTTCATTTTGTGGTACTGAATCAATTCTTTAAAACTATGACGGCTGACAGCTAGCTTGCATCAGGTTGTTTGTGGGAGGTTGACTTTGGATCTAGCTAACAATCTAGATCGGAAAACTTCATGATGCCATGTGGAGACTGCCAGCTGCTCCATAGGGCCAACAGGAATATAACTCAGCTGAAAGAAGACATCCACACACTTTCAGATGAGCTGAAAAAGAAGGACAGTCTCCTGACCAGCTTCATCAACATCGCCTCTGCCCAGTCCAAAAGGTTAGCGGTGATGAACTCTGCTATAATTGACACCATCCTGTGGGATCCTGTGACTCGCCCCCGACCCTCCTCCTGCTCGACTCCTAACCACAAGGCTACCTGGTCCGAGGTGGTGGTCCGGGGCCATAAAAAGAGCGGTCACAAAGAAATCTCACCAAGTCCCCTGAATCTCTCAAACCGCTTCGCTGCTCTACAGGCGCCGACGCTCTCAGCGGATCTCTCCGAGGACTTACCTGCCGCCCCCCGCGCCGCTGCTAGCCTGAGGACTGGAGGAGCACCGCCTGTGTCGACTCGCATTTCCCACGCAGCCTACTGCCGGCTTCAGCACTACAACTTCTAAGAGTTCTAACTAGAACAAAGAGGAGAGAGCACATCACTCCTGTCCTTGCCTCTCTTCACTGGCTGCCTGTGACTTACAGAATTCAGATTAAAATCCTCCTGTTTGTCTTCAAAGCGTTGAAGGGTCTCGTCCCTTCATTCATCACAGAACTCCTGTCTCCATATCTGCCAGAAAACTCAGATCCTCTGTCCCACGCTCTCGGACTAAGTGTTACGGGGACAGGGCTTTCTCTATCGCAGCTCCAACACTGTGGACTTCTCTTCCTCCATCCATCAGACTGATTATTACTATTATTATTATTATATTATATTTGTTATTATTACCGCTGTTGTTTTTATTGTTATTTTCATCATTATTAGTGGTCGTGGTTTTTGTTTCCCCCTGTTTTTAATGTGAAGCACTTTGGATCAACTGTGTTGTGTGTAAGGTGCTGTCCTTCTACACTTTCTTAACTGTAGGAATGTCTTCAACCATAGCACTTCATTTGTAATATCATGATCTGTGGATATAAACAGATTTTTTTAACTCACGTAATGTACACCAAAAACTGTATAATTGTGGCGGTACTGATCCCCAGATTTCGGCTCATCAGGACAAAGCCTGAGGACAGGTTCCCAACCACATAAAAATACAATAAAAAAGAATGCCTCTTATAAAAACACAAAGGCCTCTTCAATGACAGTAATGAACAAATGCCTCTTCTATAATAACGAACAAATGCCTCTTTGAAAATAAAGGGAACTGAAATATTGTTTCTTTGGCCTTTTTTTAAACGTAACTTTGGCCTCTCTATTTTTTCCCAAATCAAACAAACAAAAGGAAATGTGCAAAAAGGGCTTTCCAAAGAAAACAGCAAATGAGCATAATAACTAAAGCCTGCAGGCGCTAGGCTAACGTTTGGAGAGTGAGATTCTTGCACGAATGGCACTTTGACGTCCTGATGCAGGTCACATAGTTAAAAGAATAGCCTTTTATTCCACACGCTGTGTGAACATCACAACCATCAAATAAATAGACAAAAGAGCAAACAAATCTCATCGGGGCCTAACAGACCAGAGATTCATGCTTAGACTTAAGCTGTTTTGGCAATTGAAGGAAGGCTCTGAGTGAATCCGGGGAGTGCATTTCCACCTCTTTTAAAACCTAAAGAAAGGCGTCGTCACACCCTGATTGTCCATGAGGAGAATGCACCAATCTGCTCTCAGTTATTCATCAGGAGCCAGCCCCCCACACCCTGTGCAACAGGTGAACTGAATAACCCTCTAATCAACTAAGTAACTCAGATAAAATTAAATGGGAAGATGGGAACAATGGCAAGCACGAGAAAATGGGTCACTGCCACAAAAGAAAAATACTTTTGAGAAGTGATTTTCTCTAAATAGAACCTGTAAAATTAGAAAGTGTGAGGATCGAGGATTGAACCCTGGTGTACACCACAAGAAATCATAGCCTGAGAGAACAACAGAAACTCTTCATAGAGACATGAACAAAGTCAATCAAAACCTGAGTCTCTGATCCAACCAGTTTGTGGAGATCCTTTATTCAGAATGTGTGATCAGTCTGTTGTGGAGCTATAAATATTGGCACACTATTTAATTTGATAAACACGTTTCTCATACTGAGCGTTCTACTTACATATTTTAATGACTTTTAAATTCATCTTTCTGTCACATTCAGTCAAGACGAGTTATTGTTTGGATAGATATTTACCAGAAGACCTTACCATGCTTCCTGTCACTCTGCTTTATTTTAGGATTTTATCATCACTACAAATAATCTAGTAATAATGACAAACCATCACAGTTTAACAGTGTGTGACTCCCTCTAGTGGATGTTGTGGAGTATTGTGTTGTCTTTGCTCCAAAGGTTTTTGTACAGAGTGTTGGTGTTTCCTGTCACTGTGGGCTGCAGAGCACAGTAGTACACAGCAGAGTCAGACAGCTGAAGCTTCTGGATCTTCAGAGGAACTGATCTACTGTTGGAGTTCAGTGTGGATGAAAATCTCTCCTTTGACTCATCTGGTGTGTTCCCTTCATCTCCTCTAAAGCGACTCAGTATGAATTTGGGGCTGTTGTTTCCATCCTGTTTGTACCAGAAGAGAGATGGACCTGATTGACTGCTGTTGTATTTACAGTCAAGTGTTGCTGTCTCTCCTTCAGCAGCAGTCACATCTCCTCCTGGTTGCTCCACGTTGTCTTGTGCTCTGCATTCTGTGAAACAGAAACAAATAGTGTTAGTGTGCTGTTAAAGAATCATGTCAGTGTTGGATTGATATCAAAGAAACAGAGTGGTGTTCATACCAAGGCACACAGCAGCCAGCAACACTGAGATAAACAGAGGCATCATATCTGCAGGGCTGAGTAACTGTGAGCTACAGCAAGTCTAAAGAAGGCTGTGATCTCTCTGTTTGGTCTTCATCAACACTAAGTTGGTGGATTAGAAGGAGGAGCCTGATCACAGTGACAGGTCTCATTCACAGCCCTGTGTTATTCCCCCTACTGACACTTTACACTAAACACATGTTACTCACACTCTGCTTTACTGTCACATGTTGTCATTAATGTGTGCTGTCTGCTCATGTGAATCCTTCAGTGTTTCATTAGCAGCTGTAACCACAGTGACTCTGATAAAACAACATTCAGCAGAATCCATCTGATATGAAGCTGTGGTGTGAATCCCACTTCCCTTCCCTTTGAAGAGGAGTCACATATCTGTGTTCAGGTTTTTGTACAGCCTCTTCTACACTTTGTATCACTGTGTTTCTAGAGCACAGTAGTAGAGAGCTGTGTCTGCCAGGGTTAGCTCTCTGATGGTCAGTTCAGTTGAGCTTGTTGATGTTTCAGATCCATATCGTTTATCTGGAATATATTGATCTGTGGATCGTTTTGCTCCTTTCCAGAGTATAAACTGAGGAGCCTGAAGGTCAGAATGATGTCTGTACCAGTAGAGGTAAACATACTGAGCTGTTGTCTCGTAGGTACATCTGAGCGTGACAGATTCTCCTTCTCTTCCACTGACTTCATCTCCGACAGGAGAGATTTTGTCTGCAGCTATTAGTCCTGGAAAAAGTAGAGCAAATGACACCATTAGACTAACATTGTTCATGAGGATGAGAGAAGACAGTGGAACGTGTCAACTGTACAGTTTTACTGTGAGGACAGAAACACATCAACTGTTGAGAGATTTCTGCTCTGAACTCCAGTTGACATAAATCTTTCCCAAATAAAAACATGTTGTGCTTTCTATCTTACTAAAGAAAAGAGCAGCCAGAATAATCCACAGCCAATGTTCCATCTCTACAACAAGGTTTAAACCAACAGGAGAAACTAGCTGATGTTCAACATTCAGTGTGAGAAGTGTTCTCTTCTCAGCAGCAGTTATTATTGACAGAATGGTTGAACTCAGTGCAGAAGTAGTGCCCCGCCTACATGATGATGTCGCCCTCTAGTGGAGGCAAAAAGGCTTCCAGCAGCTTGTCAGTGTGTCAGCTTGTGTTTTTGTACAGAGTGTTGGTGTTTCCTGTCACTGTGGCTCACAGCACAGTAGTACACAGCAGAGTCAGTCACTGCAGCAGAGGAGATGGTCATATTGACCTGTTTTTGCTCCACTGTAATCTTTAATCCAGAGATTTTTTCATTTCCTATTGTTCCTGAAGCAGCGTGAGAGACGAGAAACTCTGGTGGTTTTCCTGGATGTTGTTGATACCAGAAGAAATCATCACCAGCAGAAAAAGTCTTTGAGTATCTGTAGGACAGAGTCACGGTGCTGCTAAACTGAACACTTCCTTCTTGTCTGGAGTGAGTTCATCACAGCTGACACCTGGAGATAAAGGTGACTTTTTAAACCATGTAAGAAAGAAAGAAATGAAGGTCTTTCACAAAACATTTGTAGAATGTAACGTACCTGTTAAAATAAAGACAGACAGTAGAGTCAGTCCATTATAGTCCAGTGAAAGCATGATGAATAAAGGTAATGTTTCTGGTTACTGTATTGAACTCTGCTGAATATTGAAGTTCCTCTCTTCTATAGTTCAGTAACAGCTTAGCTCCTCCCTGAATCTCTCTGTCTTAGATCTGTATGTTCACCTCTCAGTTACACTTCCTCTCCTTACTGCTATGACAATGACTCTGATGCTGCCTTTAGAGTTAAAGAAATCATCTTTACTCATGCACAGTGTGAATCTGAGTGTAACTGATTTTTTTAATCTAGCATGCAGAAAGGATCAGGCAAATCAGCAAGGACCACACCATCAACAGGATATGATTTAATCCACCGTAGCACCCGGGCACGACGAACCCCCTGAAAGCTCCACTTTCTAAAGGCAATGCTGAGCAGATCTAAGATTTTTTTAGATCAAAAGAATTGTAGCTGTGGTGTTTTGGGAGGACAAACAGTCCGTGATTGTATTAGATGTTATTCTGGTATGCCATTGCAGAAGGCCGAGGTAGCTGCCCTGATTTTTGGGAGTGTCCGAGTTCATGAAGAGGAAAAATTGCCAGATAAGGAGAAGTTGATAGTTTGACATGAAAAGAAGATTTTGTCTGTTCGAGGGTCTCGAAAGGGTTCGCCAGTAATTGGTATTTGACGTAAAAGACCGTTGAAGTCTGGCCGGACTGATTTGTTTTTGTTTAAGTAGAATACCATTGTTTCATCTGAGACAAGACAAGTCTGACATGCTGGCATATTGCATGGTTGGCGGTGTGGTTGGAGGCATGGTTGGTGGCGTGGTCGTCTTTGTGGCCGTTGCCGTGGTCGAAATGAAAGGTTTTACTTCTCGGGAAACCGAGGAAAGCAAGAAAGAATGTGGCTCATAGCATTTGAGCAAGATGAGGGAGGCTCTGTATGGAGTGGATAGTGTAGATGCAGATTGACAGGAAGTCTGCTGTTAGAGGAAGACGGCATTAATTTTGAACTGGTTCTTAGCGTGTAAGTCCCCAGAAGTATAAATAGAGTGGATGCGGCTAAGATAAAATGTAATGGTCTGTATTTCGATGGCCATCATGGAATTGGCCTGAGAACGTTGCACTGGAAACGAGAGAGGGAGAGTCAGCGATAGTGCGAGAGTGACCAAGGAATAGAGCTGCAGGGAGAATGTATAAAGACAGCCCCCCCTCACCCCCCAGCTCTCGACTATCAAACACCCACAGGACAATGGACTCTTCCCTGCACCCCTTCCCCATCCTACTCTTACCTCCGGCCAGGTGGAAAGAGAGCTCTCCAGACTCCGCACCAACAAAACCAGTGGGCCAGACAACATCAGCCCCAGGGTCCTCAAGGTGTGTGCTGGGCAGCTCGCAGGAGTATTTCAGCACCTCTTCAATCAGCAGGGAAGCACTGAGAGAGTCGTGTTCTTTGACTTCTCCAGTGTTTTCACAACATCCAGCCCTGCCTTTTAAGGGACAAGCTGCTGGCGATGCAACTGCATCTTGACACCACAGAGCTTGGATACTGGACTACCTCACTGGCCGGCCACAGTATGTCAGAGTGGATGGCTGTGCCTCTGAGGCAGTGACAAGTAACACCGGCGTACCTCAGGGAACTGTTCTGGTACCATTCCTCTTCACTCTCTACACCTCAGACTTCTGGTTCAACTCTGGTTCGTGCCACCTCTTAAAGTTTTCCGACGACTCCTCCATTGTTGGATGCCTCACCGATGATGAGGAGGAGGAGGAGTACAGAGAACTGATAGAGAGCTTCATCGCATGGTGCAACAGGAACCACCTGAAGCTCAACATCAGCAAGGCCAAGGAGCTGGTGGTGGACTACCAGAGGAACAGGAGGTCCCCTGCCAAAGTCATCATCCAGGGAGAGGAAGACTCTCTCTCTCTCTCTCTCTCTCTGTCTCTCTCTCTCTCTCTCTCTCTCTCTCTCTCTCTCCCTCTCTCTCTCTCTCTCTCTCTCTCTCTCTCTGTCATATTAATGCAGCTCATTAACTCTGTATCTTCTGGTCCCATTAACATTACTAACCACATATCTTCCCGGGAGTTCTTGTGCTCCCTTGTCTTGAAGGTTCCTGGGGATCGTTGCTGCAGACCACCTGCTGCTGTGGACCTGCTCGACTGCAACAACTACTAACATCAGCCTTCCCCATAATATCATTATTGTTGCTGCTAATGCTAATAGTAGACCTGTTGACTTCAACTGTTACAATTACGATTACCTCAGCCTTTATCATTACTCTGCTTCTCTCGCTAATTTATTTATTTATTTATTTATTTAGCCAATCTTCACCCTAGTCTACTACTATTATTGGCATTGTAACCATAAGTATGTGTCTGTTGTTGTTCATGTAACAAGGACATATGTTGTTGTGGTAACAAGAACATATGTTGTTGTTGCTCTCTTTGCCTGTCTCTATCCTGCATCTCCTTCTATCCCATGTTCGGCCCATCCAGTCGAGGCAGATGGCTGTTCAACATGAGTCTGGTTCTGCTCGAGGTTTCTGCCTGTTAAAGGACGTTTTTCTGCCAATGTGCTGAATATTGCTAAGTGCTACTCATGGTGATTCATGTTGGGCCTCTCTTTAAATGATATAACAAAGAGTCGGTCTAGACCTGCTCTTTCTGTAAAGTGTCTCGAGATAACTCTGGTTATGATTTGGAGCTATACAAATAACATTTGATTGATTGATTGGTTGATTGATTCAAGTATCTTGGGGTCCAAATTAACCATAAACTGGACTGGTCTCACAACACTGACGCCCTCTTCAGGAAGGGACAGAGCAGGCTGCTCTTCCTGAGAGGACTCAGGTCCTTCAGTGTTTGCAGCAGGCTCCTGAAGGCCTTCCATCAGTCTGTCGTGGCCAGCACACTGTTCTTTGTTGTGGTGTGCTGGTGGGGTGGCATCAAGGCTGGTGACACTAACAGACTCAACAAGCTGGTGAGGAAGGCCCGCTCTGTGGTTGGGCTTGAACTGGACACTGTGGAGTCAGTGGCTGAGAGGAGGATGAGGGACAAGCTTAAAGCCATCTTGGACAACCCCTCTCACCCTCTCCATGATGAGCTGTGGCAGATGGGCAGCACATTCAGCCAGCGCCTCATCCCACCCAGGTGCAGAACTGAGCGCTTCAGGCGCTCCTTTGTGCCCACGGCCATCAGACTTTACAATAACAGTGGAGGCTACGGACTGCTTACCTCCGTATTTTACGACACTATTTTATACTATTATACCTGGTCACTGTTATATAGTATATATATTATCATATATATCATAATATATAAAGCATATTATATAGTGCATTATATTGTAGTATTCTATATGTATATGTTCATAATGTACATTATTACGATATTGTTATTGTTACCATACCATACGGTATACTATATTATATTACACTATACTATATTATACTATAATTGCAATCTTTACCGTTATTCTACTGACGCACTTTATACTGCACCTTATATTGTACCATATCATTACCCTGAGAGCTCAGACTGTATTACCTCATCCTGCATACCATGTCACTTTATCCCACGACGCTCACTTTAACTTGTGAGGTGTGGTCCTGTTCCTGAAACAATCAATCAATCAATCAAATTTTATTTGTATAGCTCCAAATCATAACCAGGGTTGTCTTGAGACACTTTACAGAAAGAGCAGGTCTAGACCGACTCTTTGTTAAGTTATTTAAAGAGAGGCCCAACATAAATCCACCATGAGTAGCACTTAGCAATTCGGCACATTGGCAGAAAAACTTCCTTTTAACAGGCAGAAACCTCGAGCAGAACCAGACTCATGTTGAACAGCCATCTGCCTCGACTGGATGGGTCGAAAATGGGATAGAAGGAGATGCAGGATGGAGACAGGCAGAGAGAGCAACAACAACATATGTTCTTGTTACATGAACAACAACAGACACATACTTATGGTTACAATGCCAATAATAGTGGTAGACTAGGGTGAAGATTAGCAAAATAAATAAATAAATAAATTAGCGAGAGAAGCAGAGTAATGATAAAGGCTGAGGTAATCGTAATTGTAACAGTTGAAGTCAACAGGTCTACTATTAGCATTAGCAGCAACAATAATGATACTATGGGGAAGGCTGATGTTAGTAGTTGTTGCAGTCGAGCAGGTCCACAGCAGCAGGTGGTCTGCAGCAACGATCCTCAGGAACCTTCAAGACAAGGGAGCATGAGAACTCCCGGGAAGATATGTGGTTAGTAATGTTAATGGGACCAGAAGATACAGAGTTAATGAGCTGCATTAATATGAGAGAGAGAGAGGGAGAGAGAGAGAGAGAGGGAGAGAGAGTCAGAGAGAGAGAGAGAGAGAGAGAGAGGGAGAGGGAGAGGGAGAGAGAGAGAGAGAGAGAGAAAGACTTGGTGTGTCAGATCCCCCGGCAGTCTAAACCTATAGCAGCATAACTATGGGCTAGTCCCAGCCTGAGCCAGGCCTAACTATAAGCTTTATCAAAGAGGAAAGTTTTAAGTCTACTCTTAAAAGAAGAGAGGGTGTCTGCCTCCCGGACCTTGACTGGTAGATTGTTCCAGAGGAGGGGGGCCTGGTAATTGAAGGCTCTACCTCCAACACTACTCTTAGAGACTTTAGGTACCACAAGCAGGCCTGCATCCTGGGAGCGCAATGTTCTAGAGGGGTAATATGGCACTATGAGCTCTTTAAGATATGATGGTGCCTGACCATTAAGAGCTTTGTAAGTAAGAAGAAGGATTTTTAATTCTATTCTAGATTTTACAGGAAGCCAGTGCAGAGAGGCTAATACAGGAGAGATGTGATCTCTCTTCCTAGTTCTTGTCAGCACACGTGCTGCAGCATTTTGTACCAGCTGCAGAGTTTTTAGTGACTTATTAGGGCAGCCTGATAGTAACGAGTTACAATAATCCAACCTGGAAGTAACGAATGCATGGACGAGTTTTTCTGCATCGTGTTGAGACAGGATGTGTCTGATGTTTGTTGTGAAGATGAAAGAAGGCTGTCCTTGATATTTGTTTTATGTGGGAGATGAAGGACATATCCTGATCAAACAGAACTCCCAGATTCCTAACAGTAGTGCTGGATGCCAGGCTGATGCCATCTAGGGCAGCTATATCATTAGAGAAAGAGTCTCTGAGGTGTTTTGGGCCGAGCACAATAACTTCAGTTTTGTCTGAATTAAGTAGCAGAAAGTTTCTAGTCATCCAGATCTTTATGTCCTTAAGGCATGCTTCTAGTTTAGATAGCTGATTGGTTTCATCTGGCTTCATAGATAAGTATAATTGAGTATCATCTGCGTAACAATGAAAATTAATGGAGTGTTTCCTCATGATATTACCCAGAGGAAGCATATATAAGGTAAAAAGAATCGGTCCGAGCACAGAACCTTGTGGAACTCCATGACTAACTTTGGTGTGCATAGAGGACACATCATGAACATTAACAAACTGAGATCGATCTGATAGATAAGATTTAAACCAACTTAGTGCAGATCCTGTAATGCCAATTAAATGTTCTAGTCTCTGTAACAGGATGTGATGGTCTATCGTGTCGAAAGCGGCACTAAGATCTAACAGGACGAGTACAGAGAGAAGTCCTCTGTCTGAAGCAGGAAGTAGATCATTTGAAACTCTCAGTGCTGTCTCAGTGCTGTGGTGGACTCTAAATCCTGACTGAAAGTCCTCAAATAAACTGTTGTTATGAAGAAAGTCACATAATTGATTAGCGACTGCTTTCTCAAGGATCTTTGAGATAAAAGGAAGGTTAGATATAGGTCTATAGTTAGCTAAGGTGCCTGAATCTAGGGTAGGCTTTTTAAGAAGTGGCTTAATTACAGCTAGTTTAAAAGACTGGGGTACATAGCCCGTCGATAAAGACATATTGATCATATCTAGTAAAGAAGTGCTAATTGAGGGAAAGACTTCCTTAAGCAGCTTGGTTGGAATCGGGTCTCAAAGACAGGTTGATGGTTTAGACGAAGAGATCAGAGGATTTAGCTCAGGAAGGTCAATTGGAGAGAAACAGTGTAAACATCAGGTTTTTGAGCAGTTTCCAAAGATACATCTGCACCAGTTAACGGCAGGAGGTTACAAATTTTGTCTCTAATCTTTAGGATTTTGTCCTTAAAGAAGCTCATGAAATCATCACTGCTGAGGCCTATAGGAATACTTGGCTCAGTGGAGCTGTGACTCTCTGTCAGCCTGGCTACAGTGCTGAAAAGGTACCTGGGATTGTTTTTATGTTCTTCTATGAGGGAGGAGTAGTAGACACCTCGAGCATGCCGTAGGGCCTTCCTGTATTTATTAAGACTATTTTGCCAGAGTAAACGAGACTCTTCTGTTTTGGTGGATCGCCACATTCTTTCAGATTTACGCGACATTTGCTTCAAGTTACGAGTTTCTGAGTCTTACCATGGAGCTAGCCTCTGTCGTTTAATAATCTTCTTTTTTAAGGGGGCAATCGAGTCTAGAGTACTTCTCAGCAAACCTGCAGGACTATCAACAAACTGATCAAGCTGAGAGGGACTAACATTAGCATCAGAGCTTTCTGTAGGAAACAGATGTGGTAAAGAATTAAAAGCAGCTGGAATAGGACATCGAATGTTACTAAATAGTGATCTGATAAAAGAGGATTTTGTGGGAAGACAATTAAGTTTTCGGTTTCAAGGCCATAAGCTAGAACAAGGTCGAGGATGTGGTTAACAATGCTATATAGCACCTAAGAGAACGGTCTAGACCTGTCAGAGTCAGAGTCGAAAATGTCTTGAGATTACTTTGGTTGTGATTTGGTGCTACACAAATACAATTTGATTGATTGATTGATTGATTGATTGATTTATTGATTGATGTGAAAGTCTTAGTTTCAGCATTAGTGTCATTGGCACTTGTAGTTCTGTTTGAGACAAATAAGATGGGTAGGACATTTGCTACTTACATTTTCTAGTTACACAATGTGGGCGCTGGGCGTGAATAAGACAAGTGTTAGTTGTAAGCTAACAATGATGCTTGTGCAGTGCTGTGTGCTGCTTTGCTCCAGGTGAAAGATAGGGCCCTCTGTTGTTGTCATCATCACTACAAAGAATGTAGACTGTATCATCACATCCCACTGACACATCCCTTCATGTCTCACAGAGTGTGACTCCCTCTAGTGGATGTTGTGGAGTATTGTGTTGTCTTTGCTCCAAAGGTTTTTGTACAGAGTGTTGGTGTTTCCTGTCACTGTGGGCTCCAGAGCACAGTAGTACACAACAGAGTCAGTCACTGCAGCAGAGGAGATCTGCAGAGCTACACGTTTCTCTGCTTTGTTAATGTGAGCTGAAAAATTAGAAACAGGTGGATGAATAAATCCTCCCTCTTTGATGTAGAGCAGGAACTCTGGTCTGGATCTCTGGTATTGTCGGTACCACTGGATGTTGTTGATAGCACCATCATATTTACAGGTCAGGTTGATGTTTCTCCCCTCTGTAAGAGTTTCTTCAGGTCTCTCTGGATTTATGCTGTTCATGGATCCAAGGGCTGCAACATGAGGATTATTTCTGTCAGTTAGTATTCAAGAGATCCTGAAATCAAGAGACTCAAAGAGGTCCTTCACTTCTTTTTTAGCTTTCATTATTTTGAGATTCAATCATAAAACAAATGTCTTTTTCTCTGATGGAAATGATACATCACACAGATAAACCTACTTATTAGTTAGATCAGCAGGTGAAATTAGACTTTGATGTGTGATGTGACACTCACCTATAAAGTGAGAGAATAGTAAAAAGAAGTAAAGCAACATGTCTTTGGAGTTGTTCAAGTCAAACAGACAGCAGGTGAGCAATGTTCTTCCTCTGCAATAGAAAGAAACAGTAAACAGCCTCTCTGCTGCACAGCCCTTCTCCTCAACATTGAGCTGATTGTGATTTTAGTTCCTCAATCATCTCTGCTCTGGAGATAGAGATAATCTCATTGGCTGAGTCAGTTCAAATCAGCCAGTTAGGTTGTTTCAGCATCCAGAGCAGCTCTGCCTCAGAGCAATGTTTGCTGGATGTCCTTCCTGTTCTTCACACCTTCTGTCAGACAGCAGGTCACACTATCAGAAAGCTTAGGAAAGATAAAGTTATGACGGGATGTTTAACTCAGTTGGTTTCTGATTTAAAATGATAACATGAGGAAAATATGGAAAAGTTAACAAATGATCCAGACTTACAGTATCACAGCAGCTTTGTGAATGTGCCAATTCTAATATCACTGCTGCATCAGTTCACCAAAGATCTGACTACAATTATATCTGTGTTCCATTAAATGTGTCGCTCACATGTATCCTTAAAGGGGCCATGTCTTTTGAATGGTTATTCTCATATCCTGCATGGGTTTCACATGTTTGGGTGTTTATTGTTCACAGTGAAAAAGTGAGAACTGCATCATTCTGTGTTTTTCCAGGATTACATGTTTAAAAAGGTGGCCTCTGAAACGGGCCGTTCAGAACAGCTGCAGGTTTCTACCTAGAACCTTGCTTTGGCTGAAATCGACCAATCGTCATTCAGCATCGTTCACCTCCGGCTGCCTTCTGGCTCTAGCTTGTAGTCAAGTCGTTGTCAAGATTTAATCTGACCATTCTGACACCTCCTGTTGATTCTGGCTCGTACACATAATGATGAATAACCAATCCTAGAGCAGCCATGTTTTCTACCACTTTGGAGTGACAGTGCAGTACGGCTGTTCCCCTACGTTGGATCGCATACGTGGGGGAGGGGCTACACGGTCACTCCAATTACTGTCAGCCAATCGTGGCTCAGGTCTGACCTTTGAATGGCAAAACGGCTTGTTGGTTTCAGGAGGAAGGAGAGGCTCCAAAGAATAATTCAATTAAAACTTAAACAATTTTAAACAAACTTTACCAACGTGATTCAAAAACACATTAGAGTCATAGAACATTGATTGCATAGCTAAAACATGTCACCTTTACTTCCGGTCCGCCACCTTACGTGCCATTCTTAATTATGAGTGTGGAGTGGGAGTGAGCTGTTAAACCCTCCAGCAACGACTCTGCACTGATTCTGACTTACTGAGCTCGTAAAGGCGCTCTGTAGTGTTCATCATCAAAGAAGCTTCATAATTTAAAGTTCCATGTTGTAGAGCCCTGTAAAGATTCGTACCATTCCCGCTCTCTCCCGTAAAGATTAGTACCATTCCCGCTCTCTTCCGTAAAGATTAGTACCATTCCTGCTCTCTCCCGTAAAGATTCGTACCATTCCCGCTCTCTTCCGTAAAGATTCGTACCATTCCCGCTCTCTTCCGTAAAGATTAGTACCATTCCCGCTCTCTCCCGCAAAGATTCGTACCATTCCTGCTCTCTCCCGTAAAGATTAGTACCATTCCTGCTCTCTCCCGTAAAGATTCGTACCATTCCCGCCCACACAATAGAGTTCCATTGATTTGTGTCTTCTCCGTCCCGCAGGGAGTAAACGTTATCTTATTGGTTAGTAAAGAGAGATGTAATGCGCATACTCTGGTGATGCCAGAAGATGAGGAAAAGCTCACTGCTTCCTCCACACACACCTGCTTCACCTTTTATTTTCTTTATACACTAATGAATGCCGGAGTCGACACGCAGGGCGTCATGTCATAAAGTTTGCTGATGACTCTGTGATTGTGTCTCTTCTTCATAACGATGACCCGGATCATGGCCCTGTTTTAGCTGATTTTATGAACTGGTGTGAATCGTCCTTTTTAAAAATGGATGTGTCAAAAACCCACTGACATCACTCCATCTGTCATCAGTGGTCAGAATGTACAGTGAGGCAATATAAATACCTTGGTACTATTGTGGATGATAAACTGACCTTTGAACCTCAGGTTGACTCTGTTTGCAAAAAACTTCACTAAAGAATGCACTTTTATCGCAAGCTGCGCAATTTTAATGTTGACAGGGTTTTTATGAAAAAGTTTTATTCTTGTTTTATTGAATCTTTCTTACATTTTCTTGTGTCTGCTTTTACGGATCTCTTAATATAAAAAGTAAAAACAGGATGCTGGGGACGGTCAAGAGCTGCTGCAAAATTGCAGGAGCCACGTTGAACGACCTGACTGAGGTGTTCAAACTCAGGACTCTTGAAAAGGCCCATCAGTCCTGAACGAGCCGGACCATCCTCTTTCTAATATGTTCTTGCTGCTTCCTTCTGGCCGCCGTTACATTGTACCGACTTGTAGAACAAACAGACTGAAACACTCTTTTGTCCCAACTGCCATCAGCCTTTTAAAGAGCTCAAAGTGATGTTTATTTATTTATTTGCTGTCGTTGCCTTTTTGTAACCATTGATGTGGTTTTTATTTTAACCTCTTCTTGTTGGTGTGATTGTTGTGTGGTACTGCTGGCTGTAAAACAAATTGCCCCTCAGGGATAATAAAGACATCCCTGATCCTTGATCCTCAGGGAGATTCCTGCTCGAGCCGTGCACGGACCAAAAACAGCCAGAGACCGACACCAGGCTCTGCGTCATGCACGCTCAATCTGTGCCCCCTCCTGTTTCCTGTTTCCCCTGAGGAGAGGGGAGTTCACGCCAAAGCTTGCTGCTTTCTCGTGTGACTTCAGAGTTCAGTCTGTGACAGAGTGGGAGTGGGGAGGGTCCGTTTTGAAAAGCTTTCACCATCATAGTTTCACAGTGTGTGACTCCCTCTAGTGGATGTTGTGGAGTATTGTGTTGTCTTTGCTCCAAAGGTTTTTGTACAGAGTGTTGGTGTTTCCTGTCACTGTGGGCTGCAGAGCACAGTAGTACACAGCAGAGTCAGACAGCTGAAGCTTCTGGATCTTCAGAGGAACTGATCTACTGTTGGAGTTCAGTGTGGATGAAAATCTCTCCTTAAACTCGTCCATTGTTTTCCCCTCTCCATATGTAAAGCGACTCAGTATGAATTTGGGGCTGTTGTTTCCATCCTGTTTGTACCAGAAGAGATAATCATTTGTAGAACTGCTGTATTTACAGTCAAGTGTTGCTGTCTCTCCTTCAGCAGCAGTCACATCTCCTCCTGGTTGCTCCACGTTGTCTTGTGCTCTGCATTCTGTGAAACAGAAACAAATAGTGTTAGTGTGCTGTTAAAGAATCATGTCAGTGTTGGATTGATATCAAAGAAACAGAGTGGTGTTCATACCAAGGCACACAGCAGCCAGCAACACTGAGATAAACAGAGGCATCATATCTGCAGGGCTGAGTAACTGTGAGCTACAGCAAGTCTAAAGAAGGCTGTGATCTCTCTGTTTGGTCTTCATCAACACTAAGTTGGTGGATTAGAAGGAGGAGCCTGATCACAGTGACAGGTCTCATTCACAGCCCTGTGTTATTCCCCCTACTGACACTTTACACTAAACACATGTTACTCACACTCTGCTTTACTGTCACATGTTGTCATTAATGTGTGCTGTCTGCTCATGTGAATCCTTCAGTGTTTCATTAGCAGCTGTAACCACAGTGACTCTGATAAAACAACATTCAGCAGAATCCATCTGATATGAAGCTGTGGTGTGAATCCCACTTCCCTTCCCTTTGAAGAGGAGTCACATATCTGTGTTCAGGTTTTTGTACAGCCTCTTCTACACTTTGTATCACTGTGTTTCTAGAGCACAGTAGTAGAGAGCTGTGTCTGCCAGGGTTAGCTCTCTGATGGTCAGTTGAGTTGAGCTTGTTGATGTTTCAGATCCATATCGTTTATCTGGAATATATTTGTAATTGCTCCGTGATCTTGCTCCTTTCCAGAGTATAAACTGAGGAGCCTGAAGGTCAGAATGATGTCTGTACCAGTAGAGGTAAACATACTGGTATTTTGTCTCGTAGGTACATCTGAGCGTGACAGATTCTCCTTCTCTTCCACTGACTTCATCTCCTACAGGAGAGATTTTGTCTGCAGCTATTAGTCCTGGAAAAAGTAGAGCAAATGACACCATTAGACTAACATTGTTCATGATGATGAGAGAAGACAGTGGAACGTGTCAACTGTACAGTTTTACTGTGAGGACAGAAACACATCAACTGTTGAGAGATTTCTGCTCTGAACTCCAGTTGACATAAATCTTTCCCAAATAAAAACATGTTGTGCTTTCTATCTTACTAAAGAAAAGAGCAGCCAGAATAATCCACAGCCAATGTTCCATCTCTACAACAAGGTTTAAACCAACAGGAGAAACTAGCTGATGTTCAACATTCAGTGTGAGAAGTGTTCTCTTCTCAGCAGCAGTTATTATTGACAGAATGGTTGAACTCAGTGCAGAAGTAGTGCCCCGCCTACATGATGATGTCGCCCTCTAGTGGAGGTAAAAAGGCTTCCAGCAGCTTGTCAGTGTGTCAGCTTGTGTTTTTGTACAGTGTTGGTGTTTCCTGTCACTGTGGGCCTCACAGCACAGTAGTACACAGCAGAGTCAGTCACTGCAGCAGAGGAGATCTGCAGATCAACTCGATTTCTCTCCTCGTTCAGTTTAACAGTCAGTCGAGGGTGTGGAGGTTGTGCAGTCACCACAGTTTGGTCTACAGTACCAGTGATCAGGAGAAGGAACTGAGGAGCTGATCCAGGATCCTGTCGATACCACTGGAGATCATCAGCTTTAACTGAGTAGTTACAGGACAGAGTAACACTATGACCCTCTGATGAAAACACTTCAGCACTGCTGGCTGTAATGTCATCTTCCAACGTGTCACCTAGAGAGGGAAAGAAAACAAGTGATGCTGTTAACAGTTTAGTAAGCAGTTATTAGTGATCAAGTGATGATATCAATATTCATCTCTTAACTTATATCCAAACTGTATTTGTAGTACTGTGTTTATTATATCTTTATAGTTCACTTTTTCTCTCAGAAACATACATACCTATGAGAGTTAACAAGAAGAGAATAGCAGTGAGTTTCTCCATGTTTCCAGAGGTGAGAGGCTGTAACTGAATGATCAGGATCAATAAGTTTTGTGAGTTGTCTTTAGTCTGATGTTCACAGCTGGAATCAAACCGTTCTCTGTCTTTAAGCACCTCTGCAGCCAGTAGGAGGAGACTAGACTACAGACAATAGCAATTGGATGTCACTGTTTGTTTGTCATCTTCAGTTTTGTAGCATCAAGTTCATCGTTTTTGCTGTTCATAGTTTGTCTGTTTTATTAGGGTGGAGAAGACCTAGGGGTTAGCAGTCCTGACTCCCTGTTACGCACCCATCTAGGGGTGTAGGTCTGTAGCAAAGCGCACAGCAACACAGATTATCTGTCTGATATTTACATGAACAAATCTCCAAAAGGCTCCAACAGCACAAACACGGCCCAGAGGTTACGTTCAGTGACTGAGTTAGCTGTGGGGACACCTAGCAGACAGGCTGTAAACATGTTTATTTCTGCTGTAAAGTTTAACATTGGGCTCTATGGGGACTGACTCACTGCTGGAGACAGCCTCAAGTGGACACCAGAGGAACTGCAGCTGTTGGCACTCCCGTATCATTTATTACAGTGAGTAGGTTCAAAACTAAAAGTGTACTTGCACATGAAACCAGAGAACAGCAGGCTGCACCTCTGGAGGGAAGGTTCCCTTTATAAATCACAGTCCACCTGAATGTGCATCAGTCTGTTCTCCCGCCTTCTACACACCCACATTCAACCATTAATGGTCCATTCAGAATCAGAATCAGGGGTGGGTGGGTAGCAGTGGGGGGGTCTCAAAGAGACAGTGACCAGGGTCAGAGGGGTCGGCCACAATCTTACCTGCACGCCTTAGGGTCCTGGAGGTGTACAGGTCCTGGAGAGATGGCAGATTGCAGCCAATCACCCTCTCTACAGAGCGGATGATACGCTGCAGCCTGCCCTTGTCCCTGGCAGTGGCAGCAGTGTACCAGATGGTGATGGAGCAGGTGAGGATGGACTCAACAATGGCGGTGTAGAAGTGCACCATCATTGTCTTTGGGAGGTTGAACTTACATCCTTTGCTGTCCGTTTTTGATGAGGGAGCCGATGTTCAGCTCCCACCTGAGGTCCTGGCTGATGGTGGTCCACAGGAAGCGGAAAGACTCCACAGTGGAAACAGTGGAGTCACTGATGGTGATGGGGGCGGGTGTGTCTGCCTTCATCCTAAAATCCACAACCATCTCCACTGTCTTCAGAGCATTAAGCTCCAGGTAGATCTCACCACACCAGGTCACCAGATGGTCGATCTCCCACCTGTAGGCAGACTCGTCCCCACCAGAGATGAGTCCAATGAGGGTGGTGTCGTCCGCAAACTTCAGGAGCTTGAAGGACTGATGACTGGAGGAGCAGCTGTTGGTGTACAACACCAAGCACCTCATACATGTTGATGTGTCAAACTGAGAAGGCTTATCAATGGTTCTTGAATCATGGCAACACCCAGGAAGAAGACCATGAAAGGTTTTTTAAATACCTGATGATAAAGATATGTTGGGGCGGCTCTAGCTCTCGTCTCTCAGTCAGAGGGCTGGTGGTTTGACCCCTGACTGCTACAGTCACATGTCAAAGTGTCCTTGGGCAAGACACTGAGCCCCAAATTGCTCCCGGTGGCATAGCCATAGCTTTATAAAGCTCTATAGAAGCACAGTCCATTTACCAAAGAATTAGAGTGAAACAACTGTGCTGCTGCTGGCTTTGTGAGGCAGCCTCCGTGGTGTTCTTAGTGACAGCATCGTTGTGTTCTCTGCACTGACTTTACACACAAAGAAAGTGTTTGAAAACTATAATCAGACATGTAGATATGAGCATACTGTTAGAAGGTTTGACCTAAAGTGCAATATTTTAATGCTATTGGATGTTATCTTGGATGTCTGGTCCCAGTCCAGCCCTCTCCTCTGCTCTCTGCTGAATAATTCACCACATCCCCCTTTCACACGTTTGTTGGTTTATATCTTTTGAAGTTAAAAGGTGTTGATGGAATAGTTACAGCTCACTACAGGCACGAGTGGAAAACAACACTGAGGCTTTGAATGTTTATAGTAACATGGATCTGAAATAAAGTCTTTTCTTTTAAGTGACAATAAATGTGCGACAGGCATCACCATACAATCTGGCTTCAGTTCACCACCTCACATCTGTGTTTAACACTTTCCACCTGTGTCAAGATGTTCGTACGCATCACGATCACAATGTTTGCTAGGACCCCGTTTTGTTCGGATGCAACATGTTCCATATGACCCCTGGAGGTTGCTGCTTCATTACCATGAATCATTGAAGTTTCACAGAGTGTGACTCCCTCTAGTGGATGTTGTGGAGTATTGTGTTGTCTTTGCTCCAAAGGTTTTTGTACAGAGTGTTGGTGTTTCCTGTCACTGTGGGCCTCAGAGCACAGTAGTACACAGCAGAGTCAGTCACTGCAGCAGAGGAGATCTCCAGATGAAACTCCTTTTTGTTTTTGTCATGTCTCAAAGATAACCTCTCTGTTCCCTCTGAATATTCCCTGATAAGAAGCTGTGGAGATGAACCGGACTTCTGCTGATACCAGTAGAGCTCATTAGCAGAGCCTGAATAGTTGCAGGACAGAGTCACATTGTCGTCCTCCAAAGCCAGCGTTACATCTCTGAATGGTGTCACTAAATCCTCAGAGGATCCTAAAAACAACAAAACAATATTTCACTCTGACTGTAGTTATTTCTCTCTATACTTTGTTTAGTGGTGTTAGAAAGTAAAAGCATTAAAACAGGTCAAAGCTCTTTCATGTCTTAGATGTTGCTACCTCTCATCAGTACTTACCAGTGTGAAAGAAGACTATCATCATCCACACTAAAGGAAGCTGCATTATTGTCACTTGTAGTGAATGAACAGGAGAGAGAACACAGCAGCTCTTCAGTTCAGACATGAAGTCATATTCATCTGTGTAGCTCCTCCTCTCACTCTGCTCTGTTTAAATTCAGGCTGATGGAAGCTTTAAAAAAGGACAGTGATGCTGCAGTGATCGTCATCCAAGAAGGTCAGACTGAAGCAGCAATCTGCAGAACAATCAGCTGAAAGAATCTCTAATCTGTCTTAATGCAACTTTTGTCACATGATCTGCACATCTGAGCTACCATACTCTGACTACACATTCTGTCTGTTTGGTTCAGGTTTGTGTTCGTGGAACTGTGAACTAATGTTAATCAGTGCAGAGTTTCACTGTCAGTAGACGAGTAGGGTTTGAGGAAGGCAAAGAGGGAACCAACAGGAACATCATCTCGAGGTAGCATCAACAAGAAGAGGAAACCTGGCTACAGATCGACAGAGAAAGCAATTAGTTAGGCCGTTAGTAAATGACTTTGACTGTTCAGTTAGCTCTTGCTTATTTTTCTGCTAAAGCGTTTGTTGTGTTGAAAGCATACTTTACTCTGTGGTTGGTGTGTGTTGTCTCCTCATGTGAATCCTTCAGTGTTTCAAACCTCGTCGTACCGACAGCCCAAATCTCCTTTGTAAAGTGCCTTTTCCATAAAATACAGTTCACCAAAATCCTGTTCCACTCAGCGCCCCCTACAGGTCTGTAGCACTTCCCTTGTGATGAATGGATATGCAGCGTTTCTCTGTTGCATCTGTTGTGGGTCTGCATGTTTTTCACTTTGAATCTTTTATGTATTTGCTCCATGTTTGCTGTTCATGAATTTGTTTCGGCTCTTTGCAGCACGTTTTTTAAATGCAGCAAGTTTCTATTGTTGAGTTATTGTATGATCTTTTTAATATGCATCATTTATGATTTAGCAGCCTGCTCCACTGAATGGAAATCTGTGTGTTTGCCCTGATTGACTACCACAGAACGGCTCTTCACAAAATGACAGTGTGACCCAACATGTAAAGCTCCTGACCAAGTTAAATCTTTCAACAGACGATGTTCTACAATTCAATTACACACGACACCCACATGAATGACTTATTTACAACTTTATTCCACCAAAAATAAGATTCAAATTACATTTGTGTTACATTTAAGATCATACCAAATAGTGAGAGCACATTACCCATATATATCACTACTCTGTCCTGTCGGGGTTTATTACCAATTAGATATTCATGATCCCATGTTCTGTTTTAATGAGTTTAATGGGTCGTGCTTGTTCTGTAAAACATTCAATGACTGGATCTTCTATAAATATCACAGAGGCTTACTGAGATCCTTCAAATCTTGTCTTTTTTAAATCATTAACATTTTAAATGTTCACTCCTTAGAGATCAAATAACAGTTGAGGAAGTTTTCAAAGTGCAACATGAGTCAGCTGTTGGTGAAACAAAAGCTCAGCTCATACCCGGAGTAACAGTATACGCTTCACATGCAGACCTCACAGTGTAGGAGGATTTCCTCTGGTTGGCAGAACGTCAGAGGCAGGTCCTTCTATGAGGGAGAGCCGTGTGCGTGTCTGTAAGCCTGCTGTCAGACCACCGTCATACTCAGGGAGATCTCTGGCTACTGGCTACTGTGCCACCTACTCACTACCTACAAGCAGCTCGAGTGGTAACGCTCTATCAGAACTACAGCTGTAAGAAACTCTGCACCTCAGTACCTCAGTGTTTCATTTTGTGGTACTGAATCAATTCTTTAAAACTATGACGGCTGACAGCTAGCTTGCATCAGGTTGTTTTTGGGAGGTTGACTTTGGATCTAGCTAACAATCTAGATCGGAAAACTTCATGATGCCGTGTGGAGACTGCCAGCTGCTCCATAGGGCCAACAGGAATATAACTCACCTGAAAGAAGACATCCACACACTTTCAGATGAGCTGAAAAAGAAGGACAGTCTCCTGACCAGCTTCATCAACATCGCCTCTGCCCAGTCCAAAAGGTTAGCGGTGATGAACTCTGCTATAATTGACACCATCCTGTGGGATCCTGTGACTCGCCCCCGACCCTCCTCCTGCTCGACCCCTAACCACCAGGCTACCTGGTCCGAGGTGGTGGTCCGGGGCCATAAAAAGAGCGGTCACAAGGAAATCTCACCAAGTCCCCTGAATCTCTCAAACCGCTTTGAGGCTCTACAGGCGCCGACGCTCTCAGCGGATCTCTCCGAGGACTTACCTGCCGCCCCCCGCGCCGCTGCTAGCCTGAGGACTGGAGGAGCACCGCCTGTGTCGACTCGCGTTTCCCGGGGCGCGTTCTGGACATCCATGACAAACTGCCTTCTCTTCTAAATCGTCATCCGGACTGCCCGAACCTGGTCATCGATGTGGGATCAGATGACGTCAGTCAGCAACAGTTGGAAATCCTCCGCATGGGCTTTCAGCGTCTCATCTCTGCCTTTAAAGGATACTGGTTAACTCTTTCTTCTATCTGGACCCATCCCGTCTCCTGGCCGGGGCTGTGGATGTTTTTCCCTCTACTGTCTCTTCACACCTGGCTTAAAGGAGAATGCAACGCACCCGGGAAGAATCTGGATTTCATTGACAATTTCGATCTCTTCTGGAACTGCCGACAGCTGTACAGACACGACGGACTCCATCCAAACCTGCATGGGGCAAAACTGCTTTCAGCAAATATTGACTATGCTCTTGTTAACCTGCTGAATTCCCACCAGACTGTCTTAGACAGTCCATGCCACCATGAGGTAATCCACACACATACTCAAACAAATGTTCAGTGCCATCCTACTTACACTGGTAGGGTTCCTGCAACAAGTTACTTTTCTACAACATCTGGCCAAAGTCATCCACTACCACTCATGGGGCAGGGACTGTCAATCCCACATTCAGCTGCTCCGCCTGTTAATTACATCCATTCTGCCAAACCTTCAGACTCCGTAATTCTGTCTCCAAATCATCTCGCTCAGAAAATTATGCAAATCTTATTACCATTAGCCCCACTACAATTCCACCTCGGCCTCCTATTTCCTCTAAATTGAGTCTGACTGTGAGATCACTGTCAAACAAATCATTTATATGCCAACGTTTTATTGTGTCCAAGAATCTAACCTGTTTCTTCATCACTGAGTCATGGCTTACCCCTGATGACCCCTCCCCTCTAATTGAAACCACTCCTCCTGGCTACTCTTACTTTCATCAACCCAGGTCACATGCACGAGCTGGTGGGGTTGCTGTCATTCACAAAAATGCCCTCAAGGGCACCAGTATTTCTACAGGCCCCGTCTTTTGAATCCTTGGCTTTCGTGATCGATGGCAGCTCATCAGTCTTCTGCTTGTGACTGTAAAGACCCCCCAAACCAACCATTAACTTCATCAGTGAATTCTCTGATCTTCTTTCCAACATTGCCCCTGACAATATTCTTATTCTCAGAGAAATTCACATCCATATTTGCTGTCCCTCTGAAGCCATGACTGGTGATTTTATAAACCAGCTTGAAGCCTTTGGTCTCTACCAGTCTGTAAATAGCCCAACCCATGTCAAAGGCCATACACTAGATTCAGTTCTGTCCTCCGCAGGTCTCTCTATCTCAAACCCTGAAATAGAAGATTTTCATGTATCTGACCCCAGAGAATCATTTTGACCTCACATTGCCACATGTTTCTCCTGTCCGCCCTGCTCTTCTCCGCTCTAACATTAGAGGTGTTGAGGCTGCACCATCTCATGTGGACAGGGCAAACTGTCGCTCTATTCAACAGTGCTGTCTTAGCCACCCTTGACTCTGTTGCACCACTGAGAAATAAAAACTTAAGCCTCTGGCCTCACCATGGCTTAATGACACCACAAGAGAAATAAGAAGAGCGTGCAGAAGAGCAGAGCGAAGGTGGAAGCAGTAAACTGCAGATATCACTTCAAATCCTCACAGATCTCTTGGATAAATACCAGCTGGCCGTCAAAAATGCAAAAGCTCAATACTTCATCATCATCCCAGAGTACTTTTTCGTGTGTTAAACTCCATCACCTCTTCCACTCAATCCTCCTTTGAAGCTTCTGTCTCTAAATGTGAAGAGAGCTCCTGTAAATAGAACATCCATCTCTTCTGACAACACTGCTGTTCTAAGTTCTTTTAACCCCATCACCTGAACAGAGCTCCTCCATATTATCTCTTCTATGAAGACATCCACCTGTTCTCTTGACATTATTCCAACTCAGCTCTTCAAAGAAGTAATTGGAACCTTTAGCCCCAGTGTTCTTAAAATTATCAACAGCTCCCTGGAAACCAGCCATGTTCCACAGTCTTTCAAACATGCAGTTGTCCTGCCACCGTTAAAGAAACAAAATCTAGATCCCTCAGTCGTCAGTAGTTACAGACCCATATCTAAACTACCATTCTCTCTGAAATCCTTGAGAAAGTTGTTTTTAACAAACTGTCATCTCACCTGGCTCAAAACTGCATTTTTGAAGTTCCAATCTGGTTTCCGAGCTCTCCACAGCACTGAGTCTGCACTTCTGAGAATCACAAACAACCTCCTTCTGGTGGCTGACTCAGGGAACTGCTCCATCCTCCTGCTCTTAGATCTTACTTCAGCTTTCGACGCAGTAGACCATCACACAAACGGGCAGGAGTTTCTGGTTCCTCATTAGGCTGGTTTTCCTCATATTTATCCAGCAGATCTTTCAATGTCTCTGTCAGTAACTCCTCTTCCTCTTCAGCCCCCATCTCATGTGGCGTCCCCCAAGGTTCCAATCCTCTTCTCCATCTATTTGCTTCCGCAAGGCCACATCATCCAAAAACACAACATTTCATTTCACTGTTATGCGGACGACACGCAGATCTACCTCCCCCTAGAGCCTGGTAACTCCAGCAAACTCACCGACCCTAATAACTGCCTTCATGATATCACATCCAACACTATCTCCCCTCATCTCGTTTCTTTGGCCCCCTCTGTCAAACCCCATGTTAAAATCTTGGTGTCATATTTGACCCAACACTGAAGTTCAACAAACAGATAAATCAGGTAATAAAATTAAGTTTCATGCAGCTCCGCACTGTCTCAACAATTTGATCTTTTCTCTGTACTTCCAAACTTCCGACCTGGAGAAAGTTATTCACGCCTTCATCTCCGCCCGTTTCGATTAGTGTCGCTGTCTTTATGTTGGTATCCCTCAGTCCAGTTTGTCCCGCCTCCAGCTAGAACAAACTGCAGCAGCCAGAGTTCTAACTAGAACAAAGAGGAGAGAGCACATCACTCCTGTCCTTGCCTCTCTTCACTGGCTGCCTGTGACTTACAGAATTCAGATTAAAATCCTCCTGTTTGTCTTCAAAGCGTTGAAGGGTCTCGTCCCTTCATTCATCACAGAACTCCTGTCTCCATATCTGCCAGAAAACTCAGATCCTCTGTCCCACGCTCTCGGACTAAGTGTTACGGGGACAGGGCTTTCTCTATCGCAGCTCCAAAACTGTGGACTTCTCTTCCTCCATCCATCAGACTGATTATTACTATTATTATTATTATATTATATTTGTTATTACCGCTGTTGTTTTTATTGTTATTTTCATCATTATTAGTGGTCGTGGTTTTAGTTTCCCCGTTTTTAATGTGAAGTGTAACCCTGCTATGGCTTAGAAATAGAGTATACAGGTAGTAATAGTCAACAAGGTGGATAATGAATGGACCAGTATCAGAAGGCACTAGATTTTTAAGAGCCAGTATTTGAATATCAATAATGAGTCAGACAACAATGAATGAGTTTTGTTTGACCACTTATTATTATGAGTAAATAACATGGGAAGAACAATGATTTGTGCAAAATACAGTATATGAAAAATAACAAACTAAAATAATAAAGCCGGCAAAATAAAACCCTTTTCTGTCCCAAAGTTAACCTTTCTTGCGTTGGGGCCCTTTTTCCTGACTGTGTCAGTGTTGAGTATGTTTTGTCCTACCACACAATCCGTGAGGGAGGAATCAAGGAACCTGTTACACCGTCAGTGTCCAGTATCCGTAGTTCGACTCGGCTCGCCACCCAGTACACACTGGGAATCTCGGGATCTGAAGACCGTCCGAAGATCTGTAGGGTTGAAGACCTTGGAGTCTCATATCAGTCTGGGCTCCTCAGTGAAGCAGAAGGGCATAGGGTCTCCTTCTGTATCAAGCACTCCAGGAGTAGGTGGAACTCTCCCTCTCTTTTTTTAAATGGTATCACCAAAACCTGACCTACAAGCAGGTCAGATAAGATCCAAATAGCTCATGTTACATTCATACACTGTCTGTATAAATCATGTTTAGTATCTAAATTCTCATGAATTATCACCAATTAATAACACTGCAGTTTATACTAATTAGCTTAAATCATGTTCTCAAAAGAGTTAAGTTGTACAACAAAAATATATCTTCAGGTTCAAGTGGTTAATTTCAGTTGTGAAACTAAATACCTTAAAGGGCTCTTTCTTTTATTATACTCTTCAAGTATTCAGGGAACTAAAGTTACAATAATAACTATTTCCAAGTGCTTAATAACTGTAGCTATATTAGTAACCACTAAAACATCATTTTACAAACATAAAAATACCACATGAAGTGTACCTTTAATCATGTCACAATGAAATGAATTAAATCACATAAAGTGCATATAACCAAATGAATGCTTATGCAGTAACTTGGAGGTATTAAGGCTGAGGGTTCTAAATTATCTCTCCTTGTGCTAGCAACAGTGAGAGAGGCACTAAAAATTAACCTCTTCTATCACTGTAAACCATTCACTATTATCTTTTAAACAACATCAATAGTCAACAACAGTTGAAAAACTAAATATCAAAAATATCCTCTTCTTTTATGAACAACAACAAAATAACCAGTGTGTTTTTGCAGTGTACACATGAACTCAAGAGAACTATGCTAGCTTTGTGGCTATGCTCAAGCTAACAGGCTATTAACACTTCAATACAGCAATTTCAGATTAGCTAGCACCATTAACACCTTTTTTTTACAGCCTTTAGCGAATTAACATAAATATCGACCGAATATCAGACGACTTACAGTCAACCTTACAGCGATACAATGTTTTCACTCACCGCTGGATCAATGAACGCATGGCTCTTACTGCATTTCACTCGGCTGGTCAGTGAATTGCACCGGAGTCTCTCGCGCTGTTCTACAGGATTCAAACGCGACAAAATACCATTCGGTAGTTGTTTAACAACATCAAGAGTAAGGATGGCTTAATTTGAAAGCTTATTTTTAATCTTACCAAGCGGATGGCAATAAATTAACCTCCGTGTATCACACAGCATCACCTGCTGCAATCGTCTTTCCCCCGGGAAAAGAGTAACAATGACAGGAAACGAAACTTAAAAGTTGAACAGCTAAGGCTCATGGGATTTGGAGTTTGTCAACAGAAACTGGCTAGTTTCATTCTTACTGCTTGTAGAACAACTTCTAATAGATTTTATATATCCATGTAATGACTTGAATGGACATTATTTATTTCAAAGGCATTTTTAAATCAGTTTTTACTTCTAATCAACTTGAAATGAATTAGTTATTTACTTTTTTTTTTTTTTAAATTGTTTTTAAAGATTATGGTGACTTTTAGATGAATAGTTTTAAAGGCTCAATATATTGAAGCAGCATAAATTCAAGCCTGGGCTACAGAAGCACTTTGGATCAACTGTGTTGTGTGTAAGGTGCTGTCCTTCTACACTTTCTTAACTGTAGGAATGTCTTCAACCATAGCACTTCATTTGTAATATCATGATCTGTGGATACAAACAGATTTTTTTAACTCACGTAATGTACACCAAAAACTGTATAATTGTGGCGGTACTGATCCCCAGATTTCGGCTCATCAGGACAAAGCCTGAGGACAGGTTCCCAACCACATAAAAATACAATAAAAAAGAATGCCTCTTATCAAAAAACAAAGGCCTCTTCAATGACAGTAATGAACAAATGCCTCTTCTATAATAATGAACAAATGCCTCTTTGAAAATAAAGGGAACTGAAATATTGTTTCTTTGGCCTTTTTTTAAACGTAACTTTGGCCTCTTTATTTTTTCCCAAATCAAACAAACAAAAGGAAATGTGCAAAAAGGGCTTTCCAAAGAAAACAGCAAATGAGCATAATAACTAAAGCCTGCAGGCGCTAGGCTAACGTTTGGAGAGTGAGATTCTTGCACGAATGGCACTTTGACGTCCTGATGCAGGTCACATAGTTAAAAGAATAGCCTTTTATTCCACACGCTGTGTGAACATCACAACCATCAAATAAATAGACAAAAGAGCAAACAAATCTCATCGGGGCCTAACAAACCAGAGATACATGCTTAGACTTAAGCTGTTTTGGCAATTGAAGGAAGGCTCTGAGTGAATCCGGGGAGTGCATTTCCACCTCTTTTAAAACCTAAAGAAAGGCGTCGTCACACCCTGATTGTCCATGAGGAGAATGCACCAATCTGCTCTCAGTTATTCATCAGGAGCCAGCCCCCCACACCCTGTGCAACAGGTGAACTGAATAACCCTCTAATCAACTAAGTAACTCAGCTAAAATTAAATGGGAAAATGGGAACAATGGCAAGCACGAGAAAATGGGTCACTGCCACAAAATAAAAATACTTTTGAGAAGTGATTTTCTCTAAATAGAACCTGTAAAATTAGAAAGTGTGAGGATCGGGGATTGAACCCTGGTGTACACCACAAGAAATCATAGCCTGAGAGAACAACAGAAACTCTTCATAGAGATATGAACAAAGTCAATCAAAACCTGAGTCTCTGATCCAACCAGTTTGTGGAGATCCTTTATTCAGAATGTGTGATCAGTCTGTTGTGGAGCTATAAATATTGGCACACTATTTAATTTGATAAACACGTTTCTCATACTGAGCGTTCTACTTACATATTTTAATGACTTTTAAATTCATCTTTCTGTCACATTCAGTCAAGACGAGTTATTGTTTGGATAGATATTTACCAGAAGACCTTACCATGCTTCCTGTCACTCTGCTTTATTTTAACATTTTATCATCACTACAAATAATCGAGTAATGATGACAAACCATCACAGTTTAACAGTGTGTGACTCCCTCTAGTGGATGTTGTGGAGTATTGTGTTGTCTTTGCTCCAAAGGTTTTTGTACAGAGTGTTGGTGTTTCCTGTCACTGTGGGCCTCAGAGCACAGTAGTACACAGCAGAGTCAGACAGCTGAAGCTTCTGGATCTTCAGAGGAACTGATCTACTGTTGGAGTTCAGTGTGGATGAAAATCTCTCCTTTGACTCATCTGGTGTGTTCCCTTCATCTCCTCTAAAGCGACTCAGTATGAATTTGGGGCTGTTGTTTCCATCCTGTTTGTACCAGAAGAGAGATGGACCTGATTGACTGCTGTTGTATTTACAGTCAAGTGTTGCTGTCTCTCCTTCAGCAGCAGTCACATCTCCTCCTGGTTGCTCCACGTTGTCTTGTGCTCTGCATTCTGTGAAACAGAAACAAATAGTGTTAGTGTGCTGTTAAAGAATCATGTCAGTGTTGGATTGATATCAAAGAAACAGAGTGGTGTTCATACCAAGGCACACAGCAGCCAGCAACACTGAGATAAACAGAGGCATCATATCTGCAGGGCTGAGTAACTGTGAGCTACAGCAAGTCTAAAGAAGGCTGTGATCTCTCTGTTTGGTCTTCATCAACACTAAGTTGGTGGATTAGAAGGAGGAGCCTGATCACAGTGACAGGTCTCATTCACAGCCCTGTGTTATTCCCCCTACTGACACTTTACACTAAACACATGTTACTCACACTCTGCTTTACTGTCACATGTTGTCATTAATGTGTGCTGTCTGCTCATGTGAATCCTTCAGTGTTTCATTAGCAGCTGTAACCACAGTGACTCTGATAAAACAACATTCAGCAGAATCCATCTGATATGAAGCTGTGGTGTGAATCCCACTTCCCTTCCCTTTGAAGAGGAGTCACATATCTGTGTTCAGGTTTTTGTACAGCCTCTTCTACACTTTGTATCACTGTGTTTCTAGAGCACAGTAGTAGAGAGCTGTGTCTGCCAGGGTTAGCTCTCTGATGGTCAGTTGAGTTGAGCTTGTTGATGTTTCAGATCCATATCGTTTATCTGGAATATATTCCCTATTGCTCCGTGATCTTGCTCCTTTCCAGAGTATAAACTGAGGAGCCTGAAGGTCAGAATGATGTCTGTACCAGTGGAGGCGTACATACTGGTCTTTTGTCTCGTAGGTACATCTGAGCGTGACAGATTCTCCTTCTCTTCCACTGACTTCATCTCCTACAGGAGAGATTTTGTTTGCAGCTATTAGTCCTGGAAAAAGTAGAGCAAATGACACCATTAGACTAACATTGTTCATGAGGATGAGAGAAGACAGTGGAACGTGTCAACTGTACAGTTTTACTGTGAGGACAGAAACACATCAACTGTTGAGAGATTTCTGCTCTGAACTCCAGTTGACATAAATCTTTCCCAAATAAAAACATGTTGTGCTTTCTATCTTACTAAAGAAAAGAGCAGCCAGAATAATCCACAGCCAATGTTCCATCTCTACAACAAGGTTTAAACCAACAGGAGAAACTAGCTGATGTTCAACATTCAGTGTGAGAGGTGTTCTCTTCTCAGCAGCAGTTATTATTGACAGAATGGTTGAACTCAGTGCAGAAGTAGTGCCCCGCCTACATGATGATGTCGCCCTCTAGTGGAGGTAAAAAGGCTTCCAGCAGCTTGTCAGTGTGTCAGCTTGTGTTTTTGTACAGAGTGTTGGTGTTTCCTGTCACTGTGGGCCTCACAGCACAGTAGTACACAGCAGAGTCAGTCACTGCAGCAGAGGAGATCTGCAGATCCAGATTCTTTTCTCCAGACAGCTTAGTCGAGAACTTTGAGTTAGATTTGAGAGATCTTGAGAAATGGGACCCGGAGATATAGAGAAGAAACTCTGGTGGTTCTCCTGGATGTTGTTGATACCAGTAGAAATCATCACCAGCAGAAAAAGTCTTTGAGTATCTGTAGGACAGAGTCACGGTGCTGTCTGCTAAACTGAACACTTCCTTCTTGTCTGCAGTGAGTTCATCACAGCTGACACCTGGAGATAAAGGTCACTTTTTAAACCATGTAAGAAAGAAAGAAATGAAGGTCATTCACAAAACATTTGTAGAATGTAACGTACCTGTTAAAATAAAGACAGACAGTAGAGTCAGTCCATTATAGTCCAGTGAAAGCATGATGAATAAAGGTAATGTTTCTGGTTACTGTATTGAACTCTGCTGAATATTGAAGTTCCTCTCTTCTATAGTTCAGTAACAGCTTAGCTCCTCCCTGAATCTCTCTGTCTTAGATCTGTATGTTCACCTCTCAGTTACACTTCCTCTCCTTACTGCTATGACAATGACTCTGATGCTGCCTTTAGAGTTAAAGAAATCATCTTTACTCATGCACAGTGTGAATCTGAGTGTAACTGATTTTTTTAATCTAGCATGCAGAAAGGATCAGGCAGGATGTGATGTTGAATAACGTTCTGTGTGCTTCACTTTAAAGAAAGGTCAGCTGTGTGTTTTATCACTTTGGTTTATGGGTCACATGGCTATATTCTCCTCTGCATGTGAAAGTCTTCATTCTTGTCAGCATTAGCGTCATTGGCACTTGTAGTTCTGTTTCTTTGTCACTAAACTAGTTCTGTTTGTAGTTCAGTGTTTCTGTGTGTATCAGAGAGAGCGCACAGCAGGGAAAGCTTGGTGTTGCTGTTGTGCTTGAGCCAAACGTGCACTCTCCGCTAACCACCAGTAGGGGGTAGACATCTCACAGTATCGGCCCCTGTTCACACTTAGCCTAATTCAGATACATTCATTCATTGGCTGGACTGGATGAGGTGGGTTGGGCTTGGGTGTGCAGCCGGGACTAATCAGGAGGACTGAAAACACCTGTGAGCAGACGGAGAAGACATGACCGTTGTTGGACAGAGCAGCACGAACGTTCTGATTTCCCCCTCCTTTGAGTCAGTTTGGTTTGGGTTTGTTTAGTGTCACCTATGTGTAACCCAGTTAGGTCTAGAGGAGGAGCTCTGCCTGACTATTAGGAAGGTGACCAACAACGCCACTTTGGGACTCTCACTCAAAGAATACTCAACAGGTAACACCTGACCCCTTAACAGAGGGTTCCCCTTTGTTATAAATAATAAACAACAGAAAAATACACAGGTACGGCGACTAGGAATGCGCCTAACCGATACTCAGCATCGGTATTGCTCCGATATTAGCCAAAATTACGGGATCGGAAATATTGAACAGTAGTACAAATTGTCCGATCCGATCCTTAAGCCGCCAACATTACTTTGCGCGACATGTCGTAAAGTTGCAGCACGTGTCACGTGAGCAGTAAGTAGCACGAGAGTGAGACCGGTCAACTGCGCTGTTACAATGTCAGCTGTGTGGACTTACTTTGGGCTGAAAGAGGAAAAAAGCAAAACAGCCGAGTGTAATTTGTGCAACGCGAGTGTGTCGAGGGGTGGCAGCAGCACTGGAAGCTTCAACACCACGAACTTGATAAAACATTTACGAAAGCATCACGGAAAGGAGCATGCCGAGTTTGTGCAGGAAACGAGTGCCAAGAGGAAAAGTGAGCCGCAACAACAAACATTACAGGAAACAGTTGAGAAGCTCCAGAAACTCCCTCCAGACAGCAACAAAGCAAAACTAATAACAGAGAGAGTTATTGAATTAATTTTGCTGGACGACCAACCACTTTCTGTTGTTGAAAATGAGGGTTTTCAACGTTTAATTGAACATTTGGAGCCTCGGTACAAAATTCCAAACCGTCATTTCATCTCAGAAACGGCCATCCCGTTGAAGTACAAGGAAGTCTGTGAGTTCATTTCGAAATGCTTGAAAGACGTTGTCATGATTAGTTTCACAACCGATCTATGGAGCTCAAACGTGTGTCCAATGTCCTTAATGAGTTATTTAAGTTACGATGTACATTGCAACTTGTTTTTTGCTGCTGTATATCATTGGGGCATATAAATGTTACACTGAGTGCTAAGCCATGTCAGTTTACACTGGAGCTATCATTTTTTTATTTGTTTTAATACTCAGATTTTAAGTTTTACACAAAGTTGCACTTTAAATTGTATGTTGAATGGTGCTGAGTCTGCTGACTAAAGTTTAAATGAAAGTTTAAATAAAACGCAGCAGCCGTACTGCTGCATAACTTGAGTCATGTTGTGGGCTATTGTATTTTTTTCCTTTGGGGAAACAGAATGTTTGTCTAAAAGTTTGGCCAATGATTCTACAAGGCTACCTTAAGCAAATCCATACAAATTTATTTTCAAGAAGTTTCCGTTTGTTTTTAAGAGTAAAAAGGGTATCGGTTTTGGTATCGGTATCGGCAGATACTCAAAGTTGTGGTATCGATATCTGTATCGGAAACAAAAAAGTGGTATCGTGCCATCCCTAACGGCGACAAATGAATGCGTGGTTTGCAGATATAAATACAATCTTTATTTTATTTCAACAAAGTTATTTTTTAAAAACACATTTATATTTAATTTAGCATATAAATAAACATTGAGTGCAAAAATAGTCTATTCGGGCAGCAACACTGCAAGAACAGGGCGCAGCTGAATTGAGACCAGAACCATTGCGAGTCCAGTGCCTATAAACTCATCAGAATAAGGGAAAAGAAACACTACAACGGGCAAACTAAAAAGAAATAATAACAAATGCACACAACTAATGAGATACAAAAAAAGAAAGGCCTGATGCAATAGGTCCGGCGCCGATACCGCTACTGCCTCTTCTCCCAACGTTAAAACTACACTCAGTGCTTCCCCATAATTCCCCCAACACACGCCCTACGCATGAGCAGAACACCACTGAGCAGAACAACACTGAGCAGAACAACACTGAGCAGGACACCACTGAGCAGGACACCACTGAGCAGAACAACACTGAGCAGAACACCACTGAGCAGAACACCACTGAGCAGGACAACACTGAGCAGAACACCACTGAGCAGAACACCACTGAGCAGAACAACACTGAGCAGAACACCACTGAGCAGAACAACACTGAGCAGAACAACACCGAGCAGAACAACACTGAGCAGAACCAACACTGAGCAGGACACCACTGAGCCGGACACCACTGAGCAGAACAACACTGAGCAGAACAACACTGAGCCGGACACCACTGAGCAGAAACAACACTGAGCAGGACACCACTGAGCAGAACACCACTGAGCAGAACAACACTGAGCAGAACACGAGGAAACACGTCTGAGCAGAACACCACTGAGCAGAACCAACACTGAGCAGAACAACACTGAGCAGAACAACATTGAGCAGAACACCACTGAGCAGAACAACACTGAGCAGAACACCACTGAGCAGAACACCACTGAGCAGAACCAACACTGAGCAGAACAACACTGAGCAGAACAACACTGAGCAGGACAACACTGAGCAGAACACGAGGAAACACGTCTGAGCAGAACACCACTGAGCAGAACCAACACTGAGCAGAACAACACTGAGCAGAACAACATTGAGCAGAACACCACTGAGCAGAACAACACTGAGCAGAACACCACTGAGCAGAACACCACTGAGCAGAACAACACTGAGCAGAACAACACTGAGCAGGACACGAGGAAACACGTCTGAGGAGAATATAAGCAAAACACGACTTCAACTAAAGGCAACAAAACTTTTCACTACAGGCAACAAATGTTTTAATTAAAGGCAACAAACGCTTTAACTAAAGGCAAGGCAATGTTTTAACTCACAGAAACAAAAGTTTCAATGAAAGGCAACAAAAGGCAAGACAACAGTGGCCGTCTGCAACCAAAAAAATAGAACATGACACCATAATTAGTGTCGGGAAATAAACAAAAAGGGGTTACCTCGGCTGTCCGCAGCACTACAGCGTCATCGCTCAAGAAACTCGTCACCCCGACATGTCATAAAGCACCTGTTCACCGACACAGCAGCGACAGCAACAAGTCAACCGCCGGCCTGGAATAAAGTTAAAATCAAGATCTACACAGATACAACAGGCAGCATGAAACTCGGCACTCGGCTGGTTAC
The DNA here is from genome assembly GCF_022749685.1 of Semicossyphus pulcher. NCBI lineage: Eukaryota > Metazoa > Chordata > Actinopteri > Labriformes > Labridae > Semicossyphus > Semicossyphus pulcher. Next base: position 32,130,617 of record NW_027211748.1, read on the forward strand.
ATATGTATAATGTTGAATGAACAGGAGAAGTTGCGCAATTATAGTGTTCTGTTTCATACGTCCTTTGGACAGACCATCTTTAGGATGGGATGGCTTTTAAAACTTGATTATTGAATCTTCATCAATAGTTGATTACAAAGAAAATTGAAATGCCTAAAATACCAAAAACAAAATAATGTAAGGAGGAAATCTTCAGGAGTTTAGTCCCGATGTTTAAGTCATCTGACAGGTTGAGGTTACCTATATATGCTTAAAAGACTGTTTGCTCATAATATTACTTTTTAAAATGATTGCATTTGCTTGACAACTTAAAATCTGCTTGGTGTGATATTAGACAAAGATACGTTTTTACTTTTTTAAGGTGTAAGCATTTTATACTGGCAATATTATTTGGTTTGTTTTATCTTGTTACTAAAAGAAAATACGATTTTTATAAGTTTGCATTTGTTATAATCAACATATTGTTATGCTATGTTCAAAGCCTCTGTAACTGCTGTAAGAAAATGTGTGTGTGTGTGTGTGTGTGTGTGTGTGTGTAAGCAGGAAGCAACTGTTGCTGCACAGGAAGTCACACAGAAACATGCCAGTTGTGACGTAGACAGAGCACGTGTTAAACTTTACCCAGAGATGGAACGTGTTAAACTTTCTGTGACCCAGACATAGCAGGTGTTTAAACTTTTTTTTCTGTAAAACTTTTTTTTTTTTAATTATCATTTATTAATTTTTCTGAGCCAGCAGGTGTTCACCCCTGTTTGACCCAGGGACTTTCCAGCTAGAGTGCAGGTGCACGGTCCTGGCGCGTTCTTGATACGTGCGTGTGCACAAGAACGGACTGTTCATCAGTTTTACATGGAGAAAAAGGTCCGTTCACGCGCGTGTGGTCCGAGGACAGAATGGTTATGTACTTTCTCCTTGCAGTATAAAAGCAGCTATCTCGTGCTGTTCGCGAGTCTTCTCACAAGACTCAAACCAGATCTCATTTGGCTTGTGAAGTCATACAGCATGAGAGTTTCCTAAACAAACCCAAAATGTTGATATTATGACTGCAATTTTATCAGCTATAGGGATGGATAAATCACATGGTACGAGAGCCTCTTGGACAAGTGTTAGTTATATGGTGTATAGCACACTGAGATCTTTTAAACAGATCGAGGTGTTAGTATAGAAGTGTTTAGAGCACTTATTTCTTTTAAACAGACTGAGGTGCTATATGTTAGGGAATGTGTGAAGCACTGATAGAAGTGTGGAGCACAGTTGTGAAGCTCGGAGTTTATTAGACGACTCGACAGTGAAGCAACAAACGTTTGTCTGAGATGGCTCGACTGCAATGATGTGAATAAAATCTTAGGAGGGACAGAACAGTAGGACACTAGATGAGGGAACTTTTGGTTCCTTCAGTTTAGAGCCCCCTGTTAATCTCTTTTATTTATTATTCTTTTGAGACTCAAATGAATATTGACGAGTCTGACTTAATAAAGACCTTTAAAACTTTTAAGGGAGATTCTGGTTGTCTGTTTTATGTGAGTTGATCACACAAGGACGCACATAAGAGTTTTCTTCAAAGATCCTCGTGAAGCCCCCGAGAGGTAAGCTTATGCGCACCCACACTACGGCTACACGACTGACGACCTTAGGGCACACATATACACATATACATCTGGTAGAGAATCTGTCGGGGCCCCTCCCTGGGCCGGGGCCTGGTTAAAAGCTTATAACTGTTATGCTTTTTGAGGTTAGGGATCCTTACAGGTTCTTCAGACGGAGAGAAGAGATGACTGTAGGTTTCGATATTCCCCTTGGTGACCCTGGGGAGGAGCAAAGAGAGACTCCTATAGGGGCTCAGTACGAGACAACAAAACTAAGTGAGTAGTAAAAAGTTTGTCAGGGCGTCGGGAGACCTACAGAAGCCGGTGGGAGAGAACCACATAGGGAAGCCTTACTCCGCCTTCCCCCCCTTCCTGTGTCCGCACGCCTCAAGGCTCATAAGTGTCTCAGGTGGAGGACGAGGCCAGTGAGCGAGGAGCGAACACTAGGGGACCCACAGTGGTAACCGGACAAAGGGATAAAGAAACTAGCCGAGATTGATGTTAAGATTTAAAGTAATAAGTTGTTATTGATTCTCTGATAGAGGTAAAGTTAAAATTAGTCTTTAAAGATAGAGATTCAAATTAAGATTTAAAGTGAAAATCTTGTGATTTTTTTTGAATGCCATAGATTAAAATGTAATCTCTTTAAAATCTATACTGAGGTTATTTGACGTTTATTATTGATTAAAATAGAGATCTTAAGTCAATCATTCCTCGAGGGCTAAGGGCCCGCTAGCATAGTCCCGTCGATCCGTGAGTGCCACAGGTGGAAGATTAATGAACGTTCCGTCGCTAGCAGGAAAGTCTTGGAATTGACACCCCGAGGGCAGCCTGTTTAATCTCTTCGTATTGTAAGAGTGGCAACGCTCGCTTCAATAAGTTTTGGTTTTACGGTTAACCTCAAGTGGTGAAGCATGGCTCAAGCTTGGGTTCGCCGTGGACCACTGCCAGTCAAGACCCATTTCCGCAAATCATCGCCGACCTGGTAAGCCCGCACACCCGCTCATACCTGGTCCAGCCATACTACACACTGTTTTCCCACCATCTTTACAGGTTTAGATGGGGTATGTAACAATTGTTTTCTGGCTGGAGTTTTAGGCTCGTGTGTGGCTCAAGCAGGAATCTCCCTGAGGTAAAGCAGGTGAGGAAGGAGGTAGCAGGTAAGTGGGGGGAGCTTGCTGTCTCCCTTTCCTCCACCCCCTCAGCAACTCAATTTGACCACTCCTTCACTGTCGATAAATGTAACTCATTCCTATCATTTTATCAAACAAAAATCTAAACATCTACAATCACTGTTGCCCACTACCAGCTCCACCCTCCCTGACTCTGCCACTCCCCACCTAACCAACGTGAAGTATCAAAGTAACTAATGAGCTCTCCTCCTCTCCTCTGACGCTCACTCCCTCAATATCCTCATCCTCCTCGACCTCAGTGCTGCCTTTGACACCATCAATTACTCCATTCTCCTCACCTGCCTAGAGTCCTCCCTCAGCATCGCCCGGTTAAAATCTAACCTCTCCAACCACCACCAGTTTAGCAGCATCAGTAATTCAAATTCAAACACAGCCCCTCTCTCACAAGGCGTCCCCCAAGGTTCGGTGCTTGGCCCCCTCCTCTTCATCCTCTACATCTTTCCCCTTGGTCACATCATCCGCATTCACAGCCTCCATTTCCACTGTTATGCCGAAGACACCCAGCTCTACATCTCCACCAAATCCATCACTGCTGCCACTCATTCCACCATCACAAACTGCCTCACAGACATAAAAAACTGGATGCAATCCCGATCAAAGCACCGGACCTGTGGGGACAGATCCTTCTCTATTGCTGCCCCCTCCCTCTGGAACTCTCTCCCCCATCACCTCAGACACTCTCCCTCACTCCCCTCTTTCAAAACTGGACTCAAAACCCACCTATTCAAATGTGCTTTAACCTGTGACCCCTCTTTATCTTCATCTTACTGTTGTAACTGTTTTCTTTTATAAACATATGTTGTAACTGTTTTTTCTGTACCTTGATCGTTTTATACTGTTTATTGCTTTTACTGTCTTTGCTATTTGTTTCAACATGTAAAGAGTCTTTGAGTACTTTTTAAAGCGCTATATAAATAAAATGTATTTTTTGTGCAGTGCTGTGTGCTGCTTTGCTCCAGGTGAAAGATAGGGCCCTCTGTTGTTGTCATCATCACTACAAAGAATGTAAACTGTATCATCACATCCCATTGACACATCCCTTCATGTCTAACAGAGTGTGACTCCCTCTAGTGGATGTTGTGGAGTATTGTGTTGTCTTTGCTCCAAAGGTTTTTGTACAGAGTGTTGGTGTTTCCTGTCACTGTGGGCTGCAGAGCACAGTAGTACACAGCAGAGTCAGTCACTGCAGCAGAGGAGATGGTCATATTGATCTGCTTTTGCTCCACTGTAATCTTTAATCCAGAGTTTTTTACATTTACTATTGTTCCTGAATCAGAGTGAGAGATGAGAAACTCTGGTGGTTTTCCTGGATGTTGTTGATACCAGAAGAAGTAGTCACCAGTTGATAATTTGGAGTATCTGTAGGACAGAGTCACAGCGCTGCCTACTAAAGCATGCTCCTCATTCTGAACTGCAGTGAGCTCTTCACAGCTGACACCTGAAGAAAAAACACAAGTCAGTTATTTCATGTATAAAATGAGACATTATTGATTTACAATGAAATCAGTGAAATTCAACTCCTCATGCAGCATCATCTAAAATACATGCGAGAAACAGAAGAGAAAATACTGACATGTTATATTTAGAGTCCTGTTACAAAGTTAGATTCAAACTGATTCAAAAATCACACATATGTACCTGTGAGAGTTAACAAGAAGAGAATAGCAGTGAGTTTCTCCATGTTTCCAGAGGTGAGAGGCTGTAACTGAATGATCAGGATCAATAAGTTTTGTGAGTTGTCTTTAGTCTGATGTTCACAGCTGGAATCAAACCGTTCTGTCTTTAAGCACCTCTGCAGTCAGTAGGAGGAGACTAGACTACAGACAATAGCAATTGGATGTCACTGTTTGTTTGTCATCTTCAGTTTTGGATTGGATTACATTTATTTTGAACATGTTAAAAAGAAGCAAGCAGGTCATACAGAAAACAATAGTTACACAAACAGAAAGCATAACGCAGTATCAGATTGTCAAACACTTGATGACTCTGTATACACGTCTGAAAAGGAGCGGGAAGAAGTCCCACCCCCTCTCCAGAAGTCATTTTTAAATCATTTTCAGCTTATAAATAAACCTCAGTCCTTATTTACTTAAACTAACCTATATAAATAGTTTTCATACAAATGTATTACTAATATGTTCATATCGAATATATAACGTAATCATTTACATCATTATTTATTGTAAACAAAAATATGAACTCACTATTGATATAAATGTATATAAATAACAAACCAAATAAATAAACAGTAAACAAACACCTGGTTGTAATCAAACACCTTTATGTTTGGACATCCCTCGAGCTCATCATTCAAACTGTTCCATCTCTTCACCCCACAGACAGAAACATTACAGCTTTTCTTGGTTGTGCACACCCTAACACTTTTTAAATTAAATAATCCCCTTAAATTGTAACTTCCTTCTCTTTCAGTGAACATTTGTTCAACATTTCCTGGTAGTTGCTTATTTTTTGCTTTAAACATAATTTGTGCAGTTTGAAAATTCCACCAGATCTGCAAATTGTAATATTTGTAACTGTAAGAATAGTGAGTTTGTATGATCCCGACACCCAGCGTTGTGAACTATCCTTCCTGCTCTTTTTTGGAGAATAAATAGTGAATGTATTGAAGTTTTGTAGTTACTGCCCCAAACCTCTGCACAGTAACTGAAATAAGGTGAAACCAGTGAACAGTAAAGGAGTGATTTATGATCTAGAACCTGTTTCGCTTTGTTTAATATCGCGATGCTTCTTGACACTTTGGAATGGACATGTTTTGTGTGTTTCCAGCTGAGTGTTTCATCAACTGTGATCCCAGGAAATGTATTTTCATTAACTCTCTCAATGTTTACCCATCTATCTGAATCTTTGTTTCTGTGTTTATACTGCTGTTTCCAAATAGTATTGTTTTGTTTTGTTCAAGTTTAATGACAATTTATTACTGTTGAACCATATTTTTAATTTGCATATTTCTGACGTGATCACCTCCAGTAATTGCTTCAAATCATCACCAGAACAAAGATATTTGTATCATCAGCAAACAAAACAAGTTTCAATACTTTTGAAACAATGCAAATGTCATTGATATATAATAGGAATAATTTAGGCCCCAACACTGACCCCTGGGGGACACCACAAGTGATGTCCAAACATGAGGAGCAACAATCTCCAAACTTCACAAACTGTTGCCTGTTGCTTGAGTAACTCTTAATCCAGTTTAAAACTATACCCCTGATGCCATAAGATACCAGTTTATTTATTAATATGTCGTGATTTATTGTGTCAAACACTTTTTTTAATCGATGAATATCCCAATCGCCTGTTTCTTTGGTCTTTAGAGTTTGTGATTTCTTCAACTGAATCTAATAAAGCCATTGATGTCATGAGTTAGTCTAGTTTAGTTCTGGTTTTGTCTTGTATTTTGGTGTTCAGATATTATTTCTTGTTTTATCTTGTCACTTTGTCTGTTGCCATGAGTTCTCATCGTTTAGTTTGGTATTAAGTTTATTCTGTGTTCTTGTCAGGATTTAGTCTTGTTTAGTTAGTATTTCATTTGTGTTTCTTTGGTTAGATTATTTCCTCTTTTACTTTGTAGTCCTGTCAGTCCTGCCTTTGGTTTCTAGTGTTTCCTGTTTTATTTTGTAGTTCTTGCCCCTTGTATGTCAAGTCTTGTTTTACTTCCTTCCTTTGAGTCCTTTGATTAGATTGTGTGCCCTGGCCTCATTGTGTTCACCTGTGTTAATCAGTGTCACCTGTCCCTGATCACCGTGTGTGTATTCAGTCTCTGTGTTCCTACCCTTCTGTGCCAGTTCATTGAGTCTCTGTCCGTGACCTGTTGTCTTCGAGCCTCCCCTGATTTCCTCGTATCTCCTCGTGTTCCCTTGGATTATCTGTTCCCTGGATTTGTTTGAACGTTTTTTGCTCTGCCTTTTGGTTTTCCTTTTGTTGGATTTAAGATTTTGTTTATGCATTTTTACTCTGTTAATTAAACTCCTTACCATTGTCTGCACCTGGGTCCTTCACCTTTTTATTTGACCCAAAACCGTGACAATTGATGTTGATCTGCTAGCTCTGAACCCGTATTGACTGTCACTAAGTAGTTTGTGTTTATCTATGAATCATTCCGGTCGGTTATTGAAAAGTGTTTCAAGGATTCTGGAGAATTGTGCTCGTAGTGAGACAGGTGTGTAGTTTGTGAAGTGGTGTTTGTTATTTGTACAGAGGTATGACTTCTGCTGTTTTCATGTTGTTTGGAAATGTACCAGTTTGGAATGATAAGTTACATTTGTTTTCATACAGACATATCAATGTCATCACAATCAGAAGACTTTTTGTTCTTACAGTATCAACAATTTCCCTTCCATCCACTGCTGTGAGGAACATTGAGCAGGGATTTCTCTTTATCAAGTTTTCCAGATTTCCTTCATTTGTTCCTGGATCAGGGATTTTTCCTGCTCAGTCAGGTCCAACATTTAGTATTGATTAAAGCTATCTGCCACAACATCCATGTTGTACTCTTCCTTATCATTGTCAACAAAGTACGTAGGATAACTTTGTCTTCACCCATTTTTTATAATAGTATTTAATATGTTCCATAATCCTTTAATATTGTTTGTGTCTAATATTTTCTTCTAGTATTCTTTCTTGGCAGACTTTATAATATTAATTAATTTATGTTTATATTTGTTATATCTATTCTCCGCCTCTTTAGTTTTCTGCTTTCTGAAATCTCTGTTCAATGTATTTTTCTTTTTACAGGCATTTTGTAAACTTTCGAGATCCATGGACATTCTGTATGTTTACGTTTCCTACTATATTGTCTTATTGGGCAGTTTTTATTGTATAATAATGTGAATACTCTCAGGAATTCCTCGTATGCACCGTTTGACTTTTTTTAGATATATTTCATCCCAGATCTGTGGCAGTAAGTCATCTTTTAAAGCATTCATCGAATCCTCTGATCTTACCCGTCTGAATTGTTTTATTTTGTCAGGCCTATTATTCTTATAGTTCCTGTCATAGACTGTGAACACGGTAGCTGGTCGCTGATATCGTTTATTAATTATCCACTTACTGTCTTGTTTTCTATGTCGTTAGTGAAGATATTGTCTATGAGAGTGGCACAGTGCGATGTGAGTCTGCTGGGTCTGGTACTCTCTGGATGTAAACTCATGCTGTACATTGTGTTGATAAATTCTTCTGTCATTTTGTGTTTATTTGGATTTAACAGGTCAATATTGAAATCTCCATCCATCCATTATCTATACCGCTTATCCTGTTCAGGGTCGCGGGGGGGCTGGCGCCTATCCCAGCTGTCAATATTGAAATCTCAAATGAAAATAGTTTTGTGACCCTTCTTTGAAAATATTTCCTCAGTTTCTTCAAGTAGCGTGGCTTTCCAGCTATGTCAGCGTTGCGTTTGGTCAGATGCTCATTCATGAAGACGTTGGATCCTTGAAGCTTTATCCTTGTTTTAACAGTGCGGTCTTGTGTTTCCTATTGACAAACCTGATGACCATAGCTGGTTTGTCGCTGGCGTTCCTCCTGGGCAGAGGGTGGCATGCCTCGATGTTACTCTGTAGTTCATCATTTTAGCCGTGAATAGCTTGTTAACTAATGAGTGTTTGTAGTAGTAGCTGACTGCAGGTGTTTATTTATCAGACTAAGGAAAACTCAGGCCATGAGTCGCTACAGTAAATACTACTTCCTGCTGACACTGCTGTGGAGAAAAGCCAACAATAGTCCTGACTCCCATACACGGGCTCTCACAAATATATAAATGTATGACAAAGAGTGAACGAGCTAACAAACCAGGTGTGGTGAGCACAGACACAGATAGCTGCTAATTAGTGTCAACATATAAATAAAACAGTGTCATGTGACTGAGTGTAAAACAGTGTGTCAGACGTGTTGGACGAGAAGGGTCGGCCACAATCTTACCTGCACGCCTCAGGGTCCTGGAGGTGTACAGGTCCTGGAGAGATGGCAGATTGCAGCCAATCACCCTCTCTACAGAGTGGATGATACGCTGCACCTTTAATAATAATAATAACAATACATTTTATTTGTAAGCGCCTTTCAGGACACTCAAGGTCGCTGTACAAAAAAAAAAAAAACACAAACAAGAGTAAAAACACCAACAAGGGTAAAACAAACCAGATAAAATACATTAGGAGTGGGTGAGGGACAGTGCTTAGAGTTGGGGAGAGTAGGTGAGGCGGAACAGATGGGTTTTGAGATCTGATTTAAAGATCGGGAGGGTGGTGCAGTTTCGGAGGTCGGGTGGGAGGGAATTCCAGAGCTGGGGAGCAGAGCAGCTGAAAGCTCTGGCCCCCATGGTGCTGAGGCGGGCAGGGGGTACGGTGAGGTGGATGGAGGAGGAAGACCGGAGGGCGCGGGATGGAGTGGCAATGTGCAGGAGGTCGGAGAGGTAAGGAGGGGCGAGATTGTGAATAGATTTGAAAGTATACAGAAGGATTTTGTAGGTGATCCGTTGGTTGATTGGGAGCCGGTGGAGTTGCTGTAGGATGGGGGTGATGTGGTGGGAAGAAGGTGTTCTGGTGATGATCCGGGCGGCAGAGTTCTGGACAAGCTGAAGTTTATGGAGGGCTTTCTGGGGGAGGCCGAAGAGAAGGGAGTTGCAGTAGTCAAGGCGGGAGGTGACGAGGCTGTGGACAAGAATAGCAGAGGTGTGGGGAGTGAGGGAGGGGCGGAGACGGTTGATATTACGTAAGTGAAAGTAAGCGGACCGGGTGACGTTATTGATGTGTGATTGGAAAGATAGAGTACTGTCGAGGATGACACCCAGACTCTTAACCTGAGGGGAGGGGGAAACAGAGGTGCTGTCTATGGAGAGTGAGAAACTGTCAACTTTAGATAAGGTGGATTTGGTGCCGATGAGAAGGATTTCGGTTTTATTGCTGTTTAATTTTAGAAAGTTTGAGGTGAACCAGGATTTTATTTCAGAAAGGCAGGAGGAGAGGGAGGGGGGTGGGAGTGTGGAATTTGGTTTGCAGGAGAGGCAGAGCTGGGTGTCATCCGCGAAGCAGTGGAAATGGATTTGATTAGATTGTGTGCCCTGCCCTCATTGTGTTCACCTGTGTTAATTAGTCTCACCTGTCCCTGATTACCCTGTGTGTATTTAGTCTCTGTGTCCCTACCCTTCTGTGCCAGTTCGTTGTCGTCCATCCTGTGGAGTTGAGTCTGTGTCTTTGACCTTCCTGCAGTGATTTTGTTCCTCGTGTCTACTTTGGATTATCTTCGTGCCTCCCCTGATTTCCTCGTGGCTCCTTGTGTTCCTTTGGACTACCTGTTTCCTGGTTTTGTCTTTTGATTTTCCTTTTTTGTCTTTTGTTGGAGTTTAGATTTTGTTTGTGCATTTTTGCCTTTTACTTAATTAAACCTTATATCTAAGTCTGCTTCTGGGTCCTCACCTTTTGTTTTCTACTGAAACCGTAACAAAGACTCCACAGTGGAAACACTGGAGTCACTGATGGTGATGGGGGCGGGTGTGTCTGCGTTCATCCTAACATCCACAACCATCTCCACTGTCTTCAGAGCATTAAGCTCCAGGTTGTTCTCACCACACCAGGTCACCAGATGGTCGATCTCCCACCTGTAGGCAGACTCGTCCCCACCAGAGATGAGTCCAATGAGGGTGGTGTCGTCCGCAAACTTCAGGAGCTTGATGGACTGATGACTGGAGGAGCAGCTGTTGGTGTACAACGCCAAGCACCTCATACATGTTGATGTGTCAAACTGAGAAGGCTTATCAATGGTTCTTGAATCATGGCAACACCCAGGAGGAAGACCATGAAAGGTTTTTTAAATACCTGATGATAAAGATACGTTGGGGCGGCTCTAGCTCTCGTCTCTCAGTCGGAGGGCTGGTGGTTTGACCCCTGACTGCTACAGTCACATGTCAAAGTGTCCTTGGGCAAGACACTGAGCCCCAAAATGCTCCCGGTGGCATAGCCATAGCTTTATAAAGCTCTATAGAAGCACAGTCCATTTACCAAAGAATTAGAGTGAAACAACTGTGCTGCTGCTGGCTTTGTGAGGCAGCCTCCGTGGTGTTCTTAGTGACAGCATCGTTGTGTTCTCTGCACTGACTTTACACACAAAGAAAGTGTTTGAAAACTATAATCAGACATGTAGATATGAGCATACTGTTAGAAGGTTTGACCTAAAGTGCAATATTTTAATGCTATTGGATGTTATCTTGGATGTCTGGTCCCAGTCCAGCCCTCTCCTCTGCTCTCTGCTGAATAATTCACCACATCCCCCTTTCACACGTTTGTTGGTTTATATCTTTTGAAGTTAAAAGGTGTTGATGGAATAGTTACAGCTCACTACAGGCACGAGTGGAAAACAACACTGAGGCTTTGAATGTTTATAGTAACATGGATCTGAAATAAAGTCTTTTCTTTTAAGTGACAATAAATGTGTGACAGGCATCACCATACAATCTGGCTTCAGTTCACCACCTCACATCTGTGTTTAACACTTTCCACCTGTGTCAAGATGTTCGTACGCATCACGATCACAATGGGCCTCATTCACTAATATCTGCGCAGAAATGTTCTTACTCTCCGCAAAAAATAAGTACTTGCGCAAAATCACCGTCGGATTTATGACACGTGCGTACCGGCCAATTTTGTTCTCACCAGCGTGCGCATGTTAGTAAATCAGAACCATTCTAAACTGACAGGCGCGCGTCCGCGATCTGCAATCAGCATCCTGCCACGCCTCTATTTCTCTATATAAGGACATCTGTTTGGTGCCGCAGGAAGACAGCGGTGTTACGGAGAAGCTGAAAGAACGTGAAAGATGGCCTCAAAAGGAAAAAAGTAAAATTTCACATCAGCAGAAATAGAAACAATTGTAACAAAAGTGTTACATTTCAATATGAACATTTTCATATGGTCTACTCTGTTGTAAACTTAATAAACTAACTCAACTGCTATAATTGAAGTTTTAATAATATGACAATAAATTATGAGGATGACACGGCATTTATGTTTGATCCATACATTAGTAAATTCAATTATTGTCTATTAAAGCCTTTTTTTCAATAAATGAAGTTTTAATATAGTATGCATTTAGTTAAAGGGTGTGTGTTAACATTTCCGAGGACATTTCTTTCATCATTTGTGCGTACGCATGGTCTGAGGGAGTTCTACATTTGTTCGCAGAGTACGAAGAGATTTAGGTAAGAACAAATTGATGAATCCAAGATTTGTGCGTCAAACGTGCGTACGCACAGTTCAAGCACAGATTCGTGCGTACGCACTGTTCGTAAATGAGGCCAAATGTTTGCTAGGACCCCGTTTTGTTTGGATGCAACATGTTCCATATGACCCCTGGAGGTTGCTGCTTCATTACCATGAATCATTGAAGTTTAACAGAGTGTGACTCCCTCTAGTGGATGTTGTGGAGTATTGTGTTGTCTTTGCTCCAAAGGTTTTTGTACAGAGTGTTGGTGTTTCCTGTCACTGTGGGCTCCAGAGCACAGTAGTACACAGCAGAGTCAGTCACTGCAGCAGAGGAGATCTGCAGAGCTACACGTTTCTCTGCTTTGTTAATGTGAGCTGAGAAATTAGAAACAGGTGGATGAATCAATCCTCCCTCTGTGATGTAGAGCAGGAACTCTGGTCTGGATCTCTGGTATTGTCGGTACCACTGGATGTTGTTAATAAGTCCATCATATTTACAGGTCAGGTTGATGTTTCTCCCCTCTGTAAGAGTTTCTTCAGGTCTCTCTGGATTTATGCTGTTCATGGATCCAAGGGCTGCAACATGAGGATTATTTCTGTCAGTTAGTATTCAAGAGATCCTGAAATCAAGAGACTCAAAGAGGTCCTTCACTTCTTTTTTAGCTTTCATTATTTTGAGATTCAATCATAAAACAAATGTCTTTTTCTCTGATGGAAATGATACATCACACAGATAAACCTACTTATTAGTTAGATCAGCAGGTGAAATTAGACTTTGATGTGTGATGTGACACTCACCTATAAAGTGAGAGAACAGTAAAAAGAAGTAAAGCAACATGTCTTTGGAGTTGTTCAAGTCCAACAGACAGCAGGTGAGCAATGTTCTTCCTCTGCAATAGAAAGAAACAGTAAACAGCCTCTCTGCTGCACAGCCCTTCTCCTCAACATTGAGCTGATTGTGATTTTAGTTCCTCAATCATCTCTGCTCTGAAGATAGAGATAATCTCATTGGCTGAGTCAGATCTCAGTGGGCGGGGCCAAAGCTAAACCTTTTACAGATACTGTCTGCCTACCAAAGTTCAAATCAGCCAGTTAGGTTGTTTCAGCATCCAGAGCAGCTCTGCCTCAGAGCAATGTTTGCTGGATGTCCTTCCTGTTCTTCACACCTTCTGTCAGACAGCAGGTCACTCTATCAGAAAGCTTAGGAAAGATAAAGTTATGACGGGATGTTTAACTCAGTTGGTTTCTGATTTAAAATGATAACATGAGGAAAATATGGAAAAGTTAACAAATGATCCAGACTTACAGTATCACAGCAGCTTTGTGAATGTGTCAATTCTAATATCACTGCTGCATCAGTTCACCAAAGATCTGACTACAATTATATCTGTGTTCCATTAAATGTGTCGCTCACATGTATCCTTAAAGGGGCCATGTCTTTTGAGTGGATATTCTCATATCCTGCATGGGTTTCACATGTTTGGGTGTTTATTGTTCACAGTGAAAAAGTGAGAACTGCATCATTCTGTGTTTTTCCAGGATTACATGTTTAAAAAGGTGGCCTCTGAAACGGGCCGTTCAGAACAGCTGCAGGTTTCTACCTAGAACCTCGCTTTGGCTGAAATCGACCAATCGTCATTCACCATCATTCACCTCCGGCTGCCTTCTGGCTCTAGCTTGTGGTGAAGTCGTTGTCAAGATTTCAACTGACCATTCTGACACCTCCTGTTGGTTCTGGCTGGTACACATAATGATGAATAACCAATCCTAGAGCAGCCATGTTTTCTACCACTTTGGAGTGACAGTGCAGTACGGCTGTTCCCCTACGTTGGATTGCATACATGGGGGAGGGGCTACACAGTCACTCCAATTACTGTCAATCAATCGTGGCTCAGGTCTGACCTTTGAATGGTAAAACGGCTTGTTGGTTTCAGGAGGAAGGAGAGGCTCCAAAGAATAATTCAATTAAAACTTAAATAATTTTAAACAAACTTTACCAACGTGATTCAAAAACACATTAGAATAATAGAACATTGATTGCATAGCTAAAACATGTCACCTTTAAGGTGTGTGTGAGTTAAGATGTCTTCCTGCAGCTGCAGCCTCGGCTTGGTCAAACTGACTTATCGAGCAAACGTAACAAATTCCCCGATGGTCTAAGACTACGGCAGCATAACATCTCATACTGGGCCTTTCTCAAACCGACCCTTATACCCTCTCCCTGCACACTTCCAGTCTGTGTGCGCTCGTGTGGACGGTCCGCCACCTTAAGTGCCATTCTTAATTATGAGTGTGGAGTGGGAGTGAGCTGTTGAACCCTCCAGCAGCGACTCTGCACTGATTCTGACTTACTGAGCTCGTAAAGGCGTCCTGTAGTGTTCATCATCAAAGAAGCTTCATCATTTAAAGTTCCATGTTGTAGAGCCCTGTGCGGGACTGTTTTCTTAATCCCGCTCCCGTCAGCTCCTGTTGGATTTCTGACCAATACCACCCTCTCCCGTAAAGATTCGTACCATTCCCGCTCTCTCCCGTAAAGATTCTGACCATTCCCGCTCTCTCCCGTAAAGATTCTGACCATTCCCGCTCTCTCCCGTAAAGATTAGTACCATTCCCGCTCTCTCCCGTAAAGATTCGTACCATTCCTGCTCTCTCCCATAAAGATTCGTACCATTCCCGCCCACACAATAGAGTTCCATTGATTTGTGCCTTCTCCGTCCCGCAGGGAGTAAACGTTATCTTATTGGTTAGTGAAGAGAGATGTAATGCACATACTCTGGTGATGCCAGAAGATGAGGAAAACTTCCACTTCCTCCACACACGCCTGCTTCACCTTTTATTTTCTTTATACACTAATGAATGCCGGAGTCGACACGCAGGGCGTCATGTCATTAGGTTTGCTGATGACTCTGTGATTGTGTCTCTTCTTCATAACGATGACCCGGATCATGGCCCTGTTTTAGCTGATTTTATGAACTGGTGTGAATCGTCCTTTTTAAAAATGGATGTGTCAAAAACCCACTGACATCACTCCATCTGTCATCAGTGGTCAGAATGTACAGTGAGGCAATATAAATACCTTGGTACTATCGTGGACGATAAACTGACCTTTGAACCTCAGGTTGACTCTGTTTGCAAAACACTTCACCAAAGAATGCACTTTTATCGCAAGCTGCCCAATTTTAATGTTGACAGGGTTTTTATGAAAATGTTTTATTCTTGTTTTATTGAATCTTTCTTACATTTTCTTGTGTCTGCTTTTACGGATCTCTCAATATAAAAAGTAAAAACAGGATGCTGGGGACGGTCAAGAGCTGCTGCAAAATTGCAGGAGCCACGTTGAACGACCTGACTGAGGTGTTCAAACTCAGGACTCTTAAAAAGGCTCATCAGTCCTGAACGAGCCGGACCATCCTCTTTCTAATATGTTCTTGCTGCTTCCTTCTGGCCGCCGTTACATTGTACCGACTTGTAGAACAAACAGACTGAAACACTCTTTTGTCCCAACTGCCATCAGCCTTTTAAAGAGCTCAAAGTGATGTTTATTTATTTATTTGCTGTCATTGCCTTTTTGTAACCATTGATGTGGTTCTTATTTTAACCTCTTCTTGTTGGTGTGATTGTTGTGTGGTACTGCTGGCTGTAAAACAAATTGCCCCTCAGGGATAATAAAGACATCCCTGATCCTTGATCCTCAGGGAGATTCCTGCTCGAGCCGTGCACGGACCAAAAACAGCCAGAGACCGACACCAAGCTCTGCATCATGCACGCTCAATCTGTGCCCCCTCCTGTTTCCTGTTTCCCCTGAGGAGAGGGGAGTTCACGCCAAAGCTTGCTGCTGTCTCGTGTGACTTCAGAGTTCAGTCTGTGACAGAGTGGGAGTGGGGAGGGTCCGTTTTGAAAAGCTTTCACCATCACAGTTTAACAGTGTGTGACTCCCTCTAGTGGATGTTGAGGAGTATTGTGTTGTCTTTGCTCCAAAGGTTTTTGTACAGAGTGTTGGTGTTTCCTGTCACTGTGGGCCTCAGAGCACAGTAGTACACAGCAGAGTCAGACAGCTGAAGCTTCTGGATCTTCAGAGGAACTGATCTACTGTTGGAGTTTAGTGTGGATGAAAATCTCTCCTTTGATTCATCTGGTGTGTTCCCTTCATCTCCTCTAATGCGACTCAGTATGAATTTGGGGCTGTTGTTTCCATCCTGTTTGTACCAGAAGAGAGATGGACTTGTGGAACTGCTGTATTTACAGTCAAGTGTTGCTGTCTCTCCTTCAGCAGCAGTCACATCTCCTCCTGGTTGCTCCACGTTGTCTTGTGCTCTGCATTCTGTGAAACAGAAACAAATAGTGTTAGTGTGCTGTTAAAGAATCATGTCAGTGTTGGATTGATATCAAAGAAACAGAGTGGTGTTCATACCAAGGCACACAGCAGCCAGCAACACTGAGATAAACAGAGGCATCATATCTGCAGGGCTGAGTAACTGTGAGCTACAGCAAGTCTAAAGAAGGCTGTGATCTCTCTGTTTGGTCTTCATCAACACTAAGTTGGTAGATTAGAAGGAGGAGCCTGATCACAGTGACAGGTCTCATTCACAGCCCTGTGTTATTCCCCCTACTGACACTTTACACTAAACACATGTTACTCACACTCTGCTTTACTGTCACATGTTGTCATTAATGTGTGCTGTCTGCTCATGTGAATCCTTCAGTGTTTCATTAGCAGCTGTAACCACAGTGACTCTGATAAAACAACATTCAGCAGAATCCATCTGATATGAAGCTGTGGTGTGAATCCCACTTCCCTTCCCTTTGAAGAGGAGTCACATATCTGTGTTCAGGTTTTTGTACAGCCTCTTCTACACTTTGTATCACTGTGTTTCTAGAGCACAGTAGTAGAGAGCTGTGTCTGCCAGGGTTAGCTCTCTGATGGTCAGTTCAGTTGAGCTTGTTGATGTTTCAGATCCATATCGTTCATCTGGAATATATTTGTAATCGCTCAGTGATCTTGCTCCTTTCCAGAGTATAAACTGAGGAGCCTGAAGGTCAGAATGATGTCTGTACCAGTGGAGGAGGACATTCTGGTCTGTTGTCTCGTAGGTACATCTGAGCGTGACAGATTCTCCTTCTCTTCCACTGACTTCATCTCTGACAGGAGAGATTTTGTCTGCAGCTATTAGTCCTGGAAAAAGTAGAGCAAATGACACCATTAGACTAACATTGTTCATGAGGATGAGAGAAGACAGTGGAACGTGTCAACTGTACAGTTTTACTGTGAGGACAGAAACACATCAACTGTTGAGAGATTTCTGCTCTGAACTCCAGTTGACATAAATCTTTCCCAAATAAAAACATGTTGTGCTTTCTATCTTACTAAAGAAAAGAGCAGCCAGAATAATCCACAGCCAATGTTCCATCTCTACAACAAGGTTTAAACCAACAGGAGAAACTAGCTGATGTTCAACATTCAGTGTGAGAAGTGTTCTCTTCTCAGCAGCAGTTATTATTGACAGAATGGTTGAACTCAGTGCAGAAGTAGTGCCCCGCCTACATGATGATGTCGCCCTCTAGTGGAGGTAAAAAGGCTTCCAGCAGCTTGTCAGTGTGTCAGCTTGTGTTTTTGTACAGAGTGTTGGTGTTTCCTGTCACTGTGGCTCACAGCACAGTAGTACACAGCAGAGTCAGTCACTGCAGCAGAGGAGATGGTCATATTAATCTGTTTTTGCTCCACTGTAATCTTTAATCCAGAGATTTTTTCATTTCCTATTGTTCCTGAAGCAGCGTGAGAGACGAGAAACTCTGGTGGTTTTCCTGGATGTTGTTGATACCAGAAGAAATCATCACCAGCAGAAAAAGTCTTTGAGTATCTGTAGGACAGAGTCACGGTGCTGCTAAACTGAACACTTCCTTCTTGTCTGGAGTGAGTTCATCACAGCTGACACCTGGAGATAAAGGTGACTTTTTAAACCATGTAAGAAAGAAAGAAATGAAGGTCATTCACAAAACATTTGTAGAATGTAACGTACCTGTTAAAATAAAGACAGACAGTAGAGTCAGTCCATTATAGTCCAGTGAAAGCATGATGAATAAAGGTAATGTTTCTGGTTACTGTATTGAACTCTGCTGAATATTGAAGTTCCTCTCTTCTATAGTTCAGTAACAGCTTAGCTCCTCCCTGAATCTCTCTGTCTTAGATCTGTATGTTCACCTCTCAGTTACACTTCCTCTCCTTACTGCTATGACAATGACTCTGATGCTGCCTTTAGAGTTAAAGAAATCATCTTTACTCATGCACAGTGTGAATCTGAGTGTAACTGATTTTTTTAATCTAGCATGCAGAAAGGATCAGGCAGGATGTGATGTTGAATAACGTTCTGTGTGCTTCACTTTAAAGAAAGGTCAGCTGTGTGTTTTATCACTTTGGTTTATGGGTCACATGGCTATATTCTCCTCTGCATGTGAAAGTCTTCATTCTTGTCAGCATTAGCGTCATTGGCACTTGTAGTTCTGTTTCTTTGTCACTAAACTAGTTCTGTTTGTAGTTCAGTGTTTCTGTGTGTATCAGAGAGAGCGCACAGCAGGGAAAGCTTGGTGTTGCTGTTGTGCTTGAGCCAAACGTGCACTCTCCGCTAACCACCAGTAGGGGGTAGACATCTCACAGTATCGGCCCCTGTTCACACTTAGCCTAATTCAGATACATTCATTCATTGGCTGGACTGGATGAGGTGGGTTGGGCTTGGGTGTGCAGCCGGGACTAATCAGGAGGACTGAAAACACCTGTGAGCAGACGGAGAAGACATGACCGTTGTTGGACAGAGCAGCACGAACGTTCTGATTTCCCCCTCCTTTGAGTCAGTTTGGTTTGGGTTTGTTTAGTGTCACCTATGTGTAACCCAGTTAGGTCTAGAGGAGGAGCTCTGCCTGACTATTAGGAAGGTGACCAACAACGCCACTTTGGGACTCTCACTCAAAGAATACTCAACAGGTAACACCTGACCCCTTAACAGAGGGTTCCCCTTTGTTATAAATAATAAACAACAGAAAAATACACAGGTACGGCGACTAGGAATGCGCCTAACCGATACTCAGCATCGGTATTGCTCCGATATTAGCCAAAATTACGGGATCGGAAATATTGAACAGTAGTACAAATTGTCCGATCCGATCCTTAAGCCGCCAACATTACTTTGCGCGACATGTCGTAAAGTTGCAGCACGTGTCACGTGAGCAGTAAGTAGCACGAGAGTGAGACCGGTCAACTGCGCTGTTACAATGTCAGCTGTGTGGACTTACTTTGGGCTGAAAGAGGAAAAAAGCAAAACAGCCGAGTGTAATTTGTGCAACGCGAGTGTGTCGAGGGGTGGCAGCAGCACTGGAAGCTTCAACACCACGAACTTGATAAAACATTTACGAAAGCATCACGGAAAGGAGCATGCCGAGTTTGTGCAGGAAACGAGTGCCAAGAGGAAAAGTGAGCCGCAACAACAAACATTACAGGAAACAGTTGAGAAGCTCCAGAAACTCCCTCCAGACAGCAACAAAGCAAAACTAATAACAGAGAGAGTTATTGAATTAATTTTGCTGGACGACCAACCACTTTCTGTTGTTGAAAATGAGGGTTTTCAACGTTTAATTGAACATTTGGAGCCTCGGTACAAAATTCCAAACCGTCATTTCATCTCAGAAACGGCCATCCCGTTGAAGTACAAGGAAGTCTGTGAGTTCATTTCGAAATGCTTGAAAGACGTTGTCATGATTAGTTTCACAACCGATCTATGGAGCTCAAACGTGTGTCCAATGTCCTTAATGAGTTATTTAAGTTACGATGTACATTGCAACTTGTTTTTTGCTGCTGTATATCATTGGGGCATATAAATGTTACACTGAGTGCTAAGCCATGTCAGTTTACACTGGAGCTATCATTTTTGTATTTGTTTTAATACTCAGATTTTAAGTTTTACACAAAGTTGCACTTTAAATTGTATGTTGAATGGTGCTGAGTCTGCTGACTAAAGTTTAAATGAAAGTTTAAATAAAACGCAGCAGCCGTACTGCTGCATAACTTGAGTCATGTTGTGGGCTATTGTATTTTTTTCCTTTGGGGAAACAGAATGTTTGTCTAAAAGTTTGGCCAATGATTCTACAAGGCTACCTTAAGCAAATCCATACAAATTTATTTTCAAGAAGTTTCCGTTTGTTTTTAAGAGTAAAAAGGGTATCGGTTTTGGTATCGGTATCGGCAGATACTCAAAGTTGTGGTATCGATATCTGTATCGGAAACAAAAAAGTGGTATCGTGCCATCCCTAACGGCGACAAATGAATGCGTGGTTTGCAGATATAAATACAATCTTTATTTTATTTCAACAAAGTTATTTTTTAAAAACATATTTATATTTAATTTAGCATATAAATAAACATTGAGTGCAAAAATAGTCTATTCGGGCAGCAACACTGCAAGAACAGGGCGCAGCTGAATCGAGACCAGAACCATTGCGAGTCCAGTGCCTATGAACTCATCAGAATAAGGGAAAAGAAACACTACAACGGGCAAACTAAAAAGAAATAATAACAAATGCACACAACTAATGACATACAAAAAAAGAAAGGCCTGATGCAATAGGTCCGGCGCCGATACCGCTACTGCCTCTTCTCCCAACGTTAAAACTACACTCAGTGCTTCCCCATAATTCCCCCAACAAACGCCCTACGCATGAGCAGAACACCACTGAGCAGAACAACACTGAGCAGAACTCCACTGAGCAGAACACCACTGAGCAGAACACCACTGAGCAGAACACCACTGAGCAGGACAACACTGAGCAGAACCAACACTGAGCAGAACAACACTGAGCAGGACACAAGCAAACACGTATGAGTATAATGTAACTGAGCAGAATATAAGCAAAACACGACTTCAACTAAAGGCAAACAAATACTTTAACTACAGGCAAGGCAATGTTTTAACTCACAGAAACAAAAGTTTCAATGAAAGGCAACAAAAGGCAAGACAACAGTGGCCGTCTGCAACCAAAAAAATAGAACATGACACCATAATTAGTGTCGGGAAATAAACAAAAAGGGGTTACCTCGGCTGTCCGCAGCACTACAGCGTCATCGCTCAAGAAACTCGTCACCCCGACATGTCATAAAGCACCTGTTCACCGACACAGCAGCGACAGCAACAAGTCAACCGCCGGCCTGGAATAAAGTTAAAATCAAGATCTACACAGATACAACAGGCAGCATGAAACTCGGCACTCGGCTGGTTACATATGTATAATGTTGAATGAACAGGAGAAGTTGCGCAATTATAGTGTTCTGTTTCATATGTCCTTTGGACAGACCATCTTTAGGATGGGATGGCTTATAAAACGTGATTATTGAATCTTCATCAATAGTTGATTACAAAGAAAATTGAAATGCCTAAAATACCAAAAACAAAATAATGTAAGGAGGAAATCTTCAGGAGTTTAGTCCCGATGTTTAAGTCATCTGACAGGTTGAGGTTACCTATATATGCTTAAAAGACTGTTTGCTCATAATATTACTTTTTAAAATGATTGCATTTGCTTGACAACTTAAAATCTGCTTGGTGTGATATTAGACAAAGATACGTTTTTACTTTTTTAAGGTGTAAGCATTTTATACTGGCAATATTATTTGGTTTGTTTTATCTTGTTACAAAAAGAAAATACGATTTTTATAAGTTTGCATTTGTTATAATCAACATATTGTTATGCTATGTTAAAAGCCTCTGTAACTGCTGTAAGAAAGTGTGTGTGTGTGTGTGTGTGTGTGTGTGTGTGCGTGCGTGTGTGTGTGTGTGTGTGTGTGTGTGTAAGCAGGAAGCAACTGTAGCTGCACAGGAAGTCACACAGAAACATGCCAGTTGTGACGTAGACAGAGCACGTGTTAAACTTTACCCAGAGATGGAACGTGTTAAACTTTCTGTGACCCAGACATAGCAGGTGTTTAAACTTTTTTTTCTGTAAAACTCTTTTTTTTTTTAAATTATCATTTATTAATTTTTTTGAGCCAGCAGGTGTTCACCCCTGTTTGACCCAGGGACTTTCCAGCTAGAGTGCAGGTGCACGGTCCTGGCGCGTTCTTGATACGTGCGTGTGCACAAGAACGGACTGTTCATCAGTTTTACATGGAGAAAAAGGTCCGTTCACGCGCGTGTGGTACGAGGACAGAATGGTTATGTACTTTCTCCTTGCAGTATAAAAGCAGCTATCTCGTGCTGTTCGCGAGTCTTCTCACAAGACTCAAACCAGATCTCATTTGGCTGGTGAAGTCATACAGCATGAGAGTTTCCTAAACAAACCCAAAATGTTGATATTATGACTGCAATTTTATCAGCTATAGGGATGGATAAATCACATGGTACGAGAGCCTCTTGGACAAGTGTTAGTTATATGGTGTATAGCACACTGAGATCTTTTAAACAGATCGAGGTGTTAGTATAGAAGTGTTTAGAGCACTTATTTCTTTTAAACAGACTGAGGTGCTATATGTTAGGGAATGTGTGAAGCACTGATAGAAGTGTGGAGCACAGTTGTGAAGCTCGGAGTTTATTAGACGACTCGACAGTGAAGCAACAAACGTTTGTCTGAGATGGCTCGACTGCAATGATGTGAATAAAATCTTAGGAGGGACAGAACAGTAGGACACTAGATGAGGGAACTTTTGGTTCCTTCAGTTTAGAGCCCCCTGTTAATCTCTTTTATTTATTATTTTTTTGAGACTCAAATGAATATTGACGAGTCTGACTTAATAAAGACCTTTAAAACTTTTAAGGGAGATTCTGGTTGTCTGTTTTATGTGAGTTGATCACACAAGGACGCACATAAGAGTTTTCTTCAAAGATCCTCGTGAAGCCCCCGAGAGGTAAGCTTATGCGCACCCACACTACGGCTACACGACTGACGACCTTAGGGCACACATATACACATATACATCTGGTAGAGAATCTGTCGGGGCCCCTCCCTGGGCCGGGGCCTGGTTAAAAGCTTATAACTGTTATGCTTTTTGAGGTTAGGGATCCTTACAGGTTCTTCAGACGGAGAGAAGAGATGACTGTAGGTTTCGGTATTCCCCTTGGTGACCCTGGGGAGGCGCAAAGAGAGACTCCTATAGGGGCTCAGTACGAGACAACAAAACTAAGTGAGTAGTAAAAAGTTTGTCAGGGAGTCGGGAGACCTACAGAAGCCGGTGGGAGAGAACCACATAGGGAAGCCTTACTCTGCCTTCCCCCCCTTCCTGTGTCCGCACGCCTCAAGGCTCATAAGTGTCTCAGGTGGAGGACGAGGCCAGTGAGCGAGGAGCGAACACTAGGGGACCCACGGTGGTAACCGGACAAAGGGATAAAGAAACTAGCCGAGATTGATGTTTAGATTTAAAGTAATAAGTTGTTATTGATTATCTGATAGAGGTAAAGTTAAAATTAGTCTTTAAAGGTAGAGATTCAAATTAAGATTTAAAGTGAAAATCTTGTGATTTTTTTTGAATGCCATAGATTAAAATGTAATCTTTTAAAATCTATACTGAGGTTATTTGACGTTTATTATTGATTAGAATAGAGATCTTAAGTCAATCATTCCTCGAGGGCTAAGGGCCCGCTAGCATAGTCCCGTCGATCCGTGAGTGCCACAGGTGGAAGATTAATGAACGTTCCGTTGCTAGCAGGAAAGTCTTGGGATTGACACCCCGAGGGCAGCCTGTTTAATCTCTTCGTATTCTAAGAGTGGCAACGCTCGCTTCAATAAGTTTTGGTTTTACGGTTAACCTGAAGTGGTGAAGCATGGCTCAAGCTTGGGTTCGCTGTGGACCACTGCCAGCCGAGACCCATTTCCGCGAATCATCGCCGACCTGGTAAGCCCGCACACCCGCTCATACCTGGTCCAGCCATACTACACACTGTTTTCCCACCATCTTTACAGGTTTAGATGGGGTATGTAACAATTGTTTTCTGGCTGGAGTTTTAGGCTTGTGTGTGGCTCAAGCAGGAATCTCCCTGAGGTAAAGCAGGTGAGGAAGGAGGTAGCAGGTAAGTGGGGGGAGCTTGCTGTCTCCCTTTCCTCCATCCCCTCAGCAACTCAATTTGACCACTCCTTCACTGTCGATAAATGTAACTCATTCCTATCATTTTATCAAACAAAAATCTAAACATCTACAATCACTGTTGCCCACTACCAGCTCCACCCTCCCTGACTCTGCCACTCCCCACCTAACCAACGTGAAGTATCAAAGTAACTAATGAGCTCTCCTCCTCTCCTCTGACGCTCACTCCCTCAATATCCTCATCCTCCTCGACCTCAGTGCTGCCTTTGACACCATCAATTACTCCATTCTCCTCACCTGCCTAGAGTCCTCCCTCAGCATCGCCCGGTTAAAATCTAACCTCTCCAACCGCCACCAGTTTAGCAGCATCAGTAATTCAAATTCAAACACAGCCGCTCTCTCACAAGGCGTCCCCCAAGGTTCGGTGCTTGGCCCCCTCCTCTTCATCCTCTACATCTTTCCCCTTGGTCACATCATCCGCATTCACAGCCTCCATTTCCACTGTTATGCTGACGACACCCAGCTCTACATCTCCACCAAATCCATCACTGCTGCCACTCATTGCACCATCACAAACTGCCTCACAGACATAAAAAACTGGATGCAATCCCGATCAAAGCACCGGACCTGGGGGGACAGATCCTTCTCTATTGCTGCCCCCTCCCTCTGGAACTCTCTCCCCCATCACCTCAGACACTCTCCCTCACTCCCCTCTTTCAAAACTGGACTCAAAACCCACCTATTCAAATGTGCTTTAACCTGTGACCCCTCTTTATCTTCATCTTGCTGTTGTAACTATTTTCTTTTATAAACATATGTTGTAACTGTTTTTTCTGTACCTTGATCGTTTTATACTGTTTATTGCTTTTACTGTCTTTGCTATTTGTTTCAACATGTAAAGAGTCTTTGAGTACTTTTTAAAGCGCTATATAAATAAAATGTATTTTTTGTGCAGTGCTGTGTGCTGCTTTGCTCCAGGTGAAAGATAGGGCCCTCTGTTGTTGTCATCATCACTACAAAGAATGTAGACTGTATCATCACATCCCATTGACACATCCCTTCATGTCTAACAGAGTGTGACTCCCTCTAGTGGATGTTGTGGAGTATTGTGTTGTCTTTGCTCCAAAGGTTTTTGTACAGAGTGTTGGTGTTTCCTGTCACTGTGGGCTTCACAGCACAGTAGTACACAGCAGAGTCAGTCACTGCAGCAGAGGAGATCTCCAGATGAAACTCCTTTTTGTTTTTGTCATGTCTCAAAGATAACCTCTCTGTTCTCTCTGAATATTCGCTGATAAGAAGCTGTAGAGATGAACCGGACTTCTGCTGATACCAGTAGAGGTAATCAACAGAGCCTGAGTAGTTGCAGGACAGAGTCACATTGTCGTCCTCCAAAGCCAGCGTTACATCTCTGAATGGTGTCACTAAATCCTCAGAGGATCCTAAAAACAACAAAACAATATTTCACTCTGACTGTAGTTATTTCTCTCTATACTTTGTTTAGTGGTGTTAGAAAGTAAAAGCATTAAAACAGGTCAAAGCTCTTTCATGTCTGAGATGTTGCTACCTCTCATCAGTACTTACCAGTGTGAAAGAAGACTATCATCATCCACACTAAAGGAAGCTGCATTATTGTCACTTGTAGTGAATGAACAGGAGAGAGAACACAGCAGCTCTTCAGTTCAGACATGAAGTCATATTCATCTGTGTAGCTCCTCCTCTCACTCTGCTCTGTTTACATTCAGGCTGATGGAAGCTTTAAAAAAGGACAGTGATGCTGCAGTGATCGTCATCCAAGAAGGTCAGACTGAAGCATCCCAATAATCCTCAATGGAGGCTTGAATAGAATTTATGATCACAGTCAATTGTTATACCGCTTGTATACCTCTTTATTTATAGCATACATAACTTCCCCTTTATTTCTCCGACACAGAGGCCTACAATATTTCCATTTCATGATCATTTTATAACATTTCACCAAATGAAACATTATTAAATTCATTGTCATTTTGCACAATTGCATAGTAATTCCATTATATTCTGACTTTGCTTTTATGTATGTTAAGAAGTTATGGCTTGGCAGCAGCCATCAGTGGAGGAGCGAAGAAGGAGAAAATGGGAATACCAAAAAAGCAGAGAGAAAATAAATAATGAGCTCGGGTTAAAGGATGGATATCTGAGAAAAGAAAAGCAAAGATGAAAGAACAGAGGATGGGAAGCTAAATACTATCAGTTATTTGAATGAAAGGGAAAAGAGGAGTAAGAGAAAGGCATGAGAACGTAGACAGCTACAGTCATGGGAGCACAAGAGAAAGGACCCAGAATGCCCAGAAACTCCCCCAGGTAGTCCATTGGATCAGACTATACAGGAAGATAGAGCTGGGTGTCATCAACGTAGCAGTGGTAGGAGATGTTGTGCCTCTGAATGATTTTGCCGAATGGCAGCATATAACCTGAAAAGAGACTGGGGCCCAGGACGGAGCCTTGTGGGACTCCACAGGATAAGTTGGCTGTAGAGGAGGTAGAGTTGCCTAGATTAACCGAGAACATTCTGTTACTAAGGTAGGAGGTGAACCAGCTCAAGGCAGTGCCACAGACCCCAACCCCATGTCAGTCAGTTAAAATAACGTGATCAACAGTGTTGAAGGCAGCACTGAGGTCCAGTAGGACCAGGTTAGCACAGTTTCCAGAGTCGAAAGGAAGAAGTAGGTCATTATGGACTTTCAGTAATGCAGATTCTGTATTGTGAGCTGCCCGGAAACCTGACTGAAATGTATCTAGGATGTTGTTTTGGTCAAGATGTGGCAGTAGTTTGGAGAGAACAACCTCTTCTAGGACCTTGGACAGGAAGGGTAGTTTTGAGATGGGATGGTAGTTACTCGGTAGTCCAGTGTCCAAGTTGGGCTTTTTTAAATGGGGCTTGACCACAGTGTGTTTGAAACAGGAGGGAACTGAACCAGAGGCCAGAGAGCTGTTTATAATGGAAAGGATGCTGGGACCTATGAAGTCAAAGGCCTCCTTAAGGTGACAAGTGGGGACTATGTCAAGGGAGCAGGTGGCAGATGTCATGCTAAAAACAGTCTTCCTGAGTGAGGCTAAGGACATCGGTTGGAAACTGTTTAATTGGGCAGAGCAGACTCGAGAGAGGGCTAGGTCTTTGGTTTGAGCAGCAATGTTTGCTTTAATGTCTTCAACTTTATTTGCAAAGAACTTGAATTCTATGAATTCTTTACATTTAGATGAAGACATGTCTAAGCTGGGCGTGGGAGGGGGACAAGTGAGAGAGTTTATAGTGCTAAAGAGGACCCTAGGATTATGGTAGTTCCTCGAGATGAGACTGGAAAAGTGTTTCGCTCTCGCTAGTTTAACTGCTTGTTGGTATCTTAACAGCTGGTCTCTCAAGATGTCAAATGAAACTTGGAGCTTATCCTGCTTCCACTTTTGCTCTGCTTTCCGACATTGCCTCCTTAGGGCTCTAGTAGTGTCGTTAAACCAAGGCTGAGATTTAGGCTTAGGCTTCTTGATTTTGAGGGGAGCAACAGAGTCAAGAATGGTGGAGCAGTTGGTATTGAATAAGGAAATAAGTTCCTCTGTGCTGAGCTGGGAGGAGATGCTTCAATAGCAGTATTTGCAGCAGCTATAAGGGCAGCTGAAAAAAATCACCAAGAATTGGAACACCTTTTGAGGCTGACGATACACAAGGGCGATTAATAATGGTCTCATTAGCATCCTTCTCTGTCGGACCGATCGTTTCCGCTCACGAAGGCTGCAGGACAGCGTGGCTTGCCGCCGCGAGGCACACCTGAGCGAAGAGTTTCATAAGATAAATTGGCTGAAAGCATCCGAGCTCCAGCTTTGTTCAAGTGGAGGCCATCAGGACCCAACAGACCTCCGCACTCCCAGAAAACGTTCAAGGTGTCAATCAAATCAATCCCGTGAGCGACACAGGCAGAGGACAGCCGGGTGTTCGAGCTGAGCAGCCTGCTGAAACACCCCACTCTGCAGCCAAATGTGGGAATAGGTCCTGATATGTGGATTCTTTTTTTGGGGCACTTGAGAATGTTAAGTAGATGGGCGAAATCAAGTTTTAACAGTTCGGACTGCTGTTTGGGAATGTCGTTTGTGCCAGCGTGAATGATAATGCTGTCAACTTCTGGATGAGAATTTATTATGTCGGGGACCCTTTCTGAAACCTCCAGCACCAGGGAAACAAAGAGTATGAGCCTTTCTGACTCTCACATTTCTAATTATCGAGTCTAAGATAATAATAATAATGTAGGCTGTGGACGTCGTGGACCAGCCTGTGGTTCAAGGCGGCGAAGAGCTACACTTTTTCCCAGATGTGCGGTCTGTGGGTAGTCCGTCAACAGGTTCAGAGGTGATTGACAGGAGCCGTTTGCCGGCCTGGGGCGTCGATATGCAGGTGGGATGGGTTGCTTGGGTGCAGGGGACTGGCAGACCAGTGAGGGGAATTCCTGCAGATCCAGGGCATCAAATTTGTTTTCGAGCCGGATCTTCTGAGGCAGTCGGGAGCCACGAGACAGCCTGTCGTAGTATTTCCCTCTGCCAACGACAGTCCAGTCTCAGTCTGGGGGGTCCAGCTGTCTGGGGGTTTTGGCTTAGTTCCCAGGAGAAACCAGGGGTCCTCAGCCTGATCGGGGACAGAGCAGGACCAAGGACTGGTGGTGTCATTACCCGCTGGGGCTGGACAGCCGTGGGAGCGGGTCTTGCTGGTCTTGTCCCGGGTGTAGCAGCCAGTGGAGCTCAGGACAACAAGTTGTTTAGCCTGAGCAGAAGCGACCTCCGAGAACTCCAGGACAAGACTGTGTTTCTGTTTGAGTTCAGCCTCCAGACGAGAGATGTTGTTTTTCAACTTTGATGAGGTAAGATGGCAAGACTGACACGCAGCCATTTGAAGGTATAAAAAACAAACAAACAACAGCTTGAACCCTCGTCCACTGACTTAAATCTTTAAACCAGATATGGATACAAACAAGTGACAGTTAAAGAGTGTTGTGTAAAAACGAGGCTGAAACTGGATAAGAAGTTGATATAAAGTCAGTTTCGGACAGAGCGTATGTCGGGTGCATACAGACGCCAATGCATGGGCCTTCCTCATAAACAAGACAGTTGTAACGAGGCCACTGCCACCAGCATCAGGTCTCAGTCACCAGCGTCAGATGGATCTGTCTTTGTTTTAAATTAATATGCTTACAATCTTTACTTGAAATGCTGTTGATTTATTGAAGTTATCGTCTCTTTGAAATTAAAAATGTGTTCATACAACTAATATCCATATCTCTAAGCACCTCTGCAGTCAGTAGGAGGAGACTGATGTTAAATTAGTTTCACTTCTGAAGCTCTTCATCACAACTGTCTCATGAGGGAGAAGAATCCAGACTGTATCATCACAGACCATCACAGTTTAACAGTGTGTGACTTTAAAATGATAACATGAGGAAAATATGGAAAAGTTAACAAATGATCCAGACTTACAGTATCACAGCAGCTTTGTGAATGTGTCAATTCTAATATCACTGCTGCATCAGTTCACCAAAGATCTGACTTCAATTATATCTGTGTTCCATTAAATGTGTCGCTCACATGTATCCTTAAAGGGGCCATGTCTTTTGAGTGGATATTCTCATATCCTGCATGGGTTTCACATGTTTGGGTGTTTATTGTTCACAGTGAAAAAGTGAGAACTGCATCATTCTGTGTTTTTCAAGGATGACATGTTTAAAAAGGTGGCCTCTGAAACGGGCCGTTCAGAACAGCCGCAGGTTTCTACCTAGAACCTCGCTTTGGCTGAAATCGACCAATCGTCATTCAGCATCGTTCACCTCCGGCTGCCTTCTGGCTCTAGCTTGTAGTCAAGTCGTTGTCAAGATTTCAACTGACCATTCTGACACCTCCTGTTGATTCTGGCTGGTACACATAATGATGAATAACCAATCCTAGAGCAGCCATGTCTTCTACCACTTTGGAGTGACAGTGCAGTACGGCTGTTCCCCTACGTTGGATCGCATACGTGGGGGAGGGGCTACACGGTCACTCCAATTACTGTCAGCCAATCGTGGCTCAAAAACACATTAGAATCATAGAACATTGATTGCATAGCTAAAACATGTCACCTTTAAGGTGTGTGTGAGTTAAGATGTCTTCCTGCAGCTGCAGCCTCGGCTTGGTCAAACTGACTTATCGAGCAAACGTAACAACTTCCCCGATGGTCTAAGACTACGGCAGCATACCGGGCCTTTCTCAAACCGACCCTTATACCCTCTCCCTGCACACTTCCAGTCCGTGTGCGCTCGTGTGGACGGTCCGCCACCTTACGCGCCATTCTTAATTATGAGTGTGGAGTGGGAATGAGCTGTTAAACCCTCCAGCAGCGACTCTGCACTGATTCTGACTTACTGAGCTCGTAAAGGCGCCCTGTAGTGTTCATCATCAAAGAAGCTTCATAATCTAAAGTTCCATGTTGTAGAGCCCTGTGCGGGACTGTCTTCTTGATCCCGCTCCCGTCCGCTCCTGTTGGATTTCTGACCAATACCGCCCACTCCCGTAAAGATTCGTACCATTCCTGCTCTCTCCCGTAAAGATTCGTACCATTCCCGCCCACACAATAGAGTTCCATTGATTTGTGTCTTCTCCGTCCCGCAGGGAGTAAACGTCATCTTATTGGTTAGTAAAGAGAGACGTAATGCGCATACTCTGGTGATGCCAGAAGATGAGGAAAAGCTCACCGCTTCCTCCACACACATCTGCTTCACCTTTTATTTTCTTTATACACTAATGAATGTCGGAGTCGACACGCAGGGCGTCATGTCATAAAGTTTGCTGATGACTCTGTAATTGTGTCTCTTCTTCATAACGATGACCCGGATCATGGCCCTGTTCTAGCTGATTTTATGAACTGGTGTGAATCGTCCTTTTTAAAAATGGATGTGTCAAAATCCCACTGACATCACTCCATCTGTCATCAGTGATTAGAATGTACAGTGAGGCAATATAAATACCTTGGTACTATCGTGGACGATAAACTGACCTTTGAACCTCAGGTTGACTCTGATTGCAAAAAACTTCACCAAAGAATGCACTTTTATCACAAGCTGCGCAATTTTAATGTTGACAGGGTTTTTATGAAAATGTTTTATTCTTGTTTAATTGAATCTTTCTTACATTTTCTTGTGTCTGCTTTTACGGATCTCTTAATATAAAAAGTAAAAACAGGATGCTGGGGACGGTCAAGAGCTGCTGCAAAATTGCAGGAGCCACATTGAACGTGTGTGGTACTGCTGGCTGTAAAACAACTTGCCCCTCAGGGATTATAAAGACATCCCTGATCCTTGATCCTCAGGGAGATTCCTGCTCGAGCCGTGCACGGACCAAAAACAGCCAGAGACCGACACCAAGCTCTGCATCATGCACACTCAATCTGTGCCCCCTCCTGTTTCCTGTTTCCCCTGAGGAGAGGGGAGTTCACGCCAAAGCTTGCTGCTGTCTCGTGTGACTTCAGAGTTCAGTCTGTGACAGAGTGGGAGTGGGGAGGGTCCGTTTTGAAAAACTTTCACCATCACAGTTTAACAGTGTGTGACTCCCTCTAGTGGATGTTGTGGAGTATTGTGTTGTCTTTGCTCCAAAGGTTTTTGTACAGAGTCTTGGTGTTTCCTGTCACTGTGGGCTGCAGAGCACAGTAGTACACAGCAGAGTCAGACAGCTGAAGCTTCTGGATCTTCAGAGGAACTGATCTACTGTTGGAGTTCAGTGTGGATGAAAATCTCTCCTTTGACTCATCTGGTGTGTTCCCTTCATCTCCTCTAAAGCGACTCAGTATGAATTTGGGGCTGTTGTTTCCATCCTGTTTGTACCAGAAGAGATAATCATTTGTGGCACTGCTGTTGTATTTACAGTCAAGTGTTGCTGTCTCTCCTTCAGCAGCAGTCACATCTCCTCCTGGTTGCTCCACGTTGTCTTGTGCTCTGCATTCTGTGAAACAGAAACAAATAGTGTTAGTGTGCTGTTAAAGAATCATGTCAGTGTTGGATTGATATCAAAGAAACAGAGTGGTGTTCATACCAAGGCACACAGCAGCCAGCAACACTGAGATAAACAGAGGCATCATATCTGCAGGGCTGAGTAACTGTGAGCTACAGCAAGTCTAAAGAAGGCTGTGATCTCTCTGTTTGGTCTTCATCAACACTAAGTTGGTGGATTAGAAGGAGGAGCCTGATCACAGTGACAGGTCTCATTCACAGCCCTGTGTTATTCCCCCTACTGACACTTTACACTAAACACATGTTACTCACACTCTGCATTACTGTCACATGTTGTCATTAATGTGTGCTGTCTGCTCATGTGAATCCTTCAGTGTTTCATTAGCAGCTGTAACCACAGTGACTCTGATAAAACAACATTCAGCAGAATCCATCTGATATGAAGCTGTGGTGTGAATCCCACTTCCCTTCCCTTTGAAGAGGAGTCACATATCTGTGTTCAGGTTTTTGTACAGCCTCTTCTACACTTTGTATCACTGTGTTTCTAGAGCACAGTAGTAGAGAGCTGTGTCTGCCAGGGTTAGCTCTCTGATGGTCAGTTCAGTTGAGCTTGTTGATGTTTCAAATCCATATCGTTTATCTGGAATATATTGAGCTGTGTATCCTTTTGCTCCTTTCCAGAGTATAAACTGAGGAGCCTGAAGGTCAGAATGATGTCTGTACCAGTGGAGGCGTACATACTGGTCTTTTGTCTCGTAGGTACATCTGAGCGTGACAGATTCTCCTTCTCTTCCACTGACTTCATCTCTGACAGGAGAGATTTTGTCTGCAGCTATTAGTCCTGGAAAAAGTAGAGCAAATGACACCATTAGACTAACATTGTTCATGAGGATGAGAGAAGACAGTGGAACGTGTCAACTGTACAGTTTTACTGTGAGGACAGAAACACATCAACTGTTGAGAGATTTCTGCTCTGAACTCCAGTTGACATAAATCTTTCCCAAATAAAAACATGTTGTGCTTTCTATCTTACTAAAGAAAAGAGCAGCCAGAATAATCCACAGCCAATGTTCCATCTCTACAACAAGGTTTAAACCAACAGGAGAAACTAGCTGATGTTCAACATTCAGTGTGAGAAGTGTTCTCTTCTCAGCAGCAGTTATTATTGACAGAATGGTTGAACTCAGTGCAGAAGTAGTGCCCCGCCTACATGATGATGTCGCCCTCTAGTGGAGGTAAAAAGGCTTCCAGCAGCTTGTCAGTGTGTCAGCTTGTGTTTTTGTACAGAGTGTTGGTGTTTCCTGTCACTGTGGGCCTCACAGCACAGTAGTACACAGCAGAGTCAGTCACTGCAGCAGAGGAGATGGTCATATTGATCTGTTTTTGCTCCACTGTAATCTTTAATCCAGAGATTTTTTCATTTCCTATTGTTCCTGAAGCAGCGTGAGAGACGAGAAACTCTGGTGGTTTTCCTGGATGTTGTTGATACCAGAAGAAATCATCACCAGCAGAAAAAGTCTTTGAGTATCTGTAGGACAGAGTCACGGTGCTGTCTGCTAAACTGAACACTTCCTTCTTGTCTGGAGTGAGTTCATCACAGCTGACACCTGGAGATAAAGGTCACTTTTTAAACCATGTAAGAAAGAAAGAAATGAAGGTCATTCACAAAACATTTGTAGAATGTAACGTACCTGTTAAAATAAAGACAGACAGTAGAGTCAGTCCATTATAGTCCAGTGAAAGCATGATGAATAAAGGTAATGTTTCTGGTTACTGTATTGAACTCTGCTGAATATTGAAGTTCCTCTCTTCTATAGTTCATTAACAGCTTAGCTCCTCCCTGAATCTCTCTGTCTTAGATCTGTATGTTCACCTCTCAGTTACACTTCCTCTCCTTACTGCTATGACAATGACTCTGATGCTGCCTTTAGAGTTAAAGAAATCATCTTTACTCATGCACAGTGTGAATCTGAGTGTAACTGATTTTTTTAATCTAGCATGCAGAAAGGATCAGGCAGGATGTGATGTTGAATAACGTTCTGTGTGCTTCACTTTAAAGAAAGGTCAGCTGTGTGTTTTATCACTTTGGTTTATGGGTCACATGGCTATATTCTCCTCTGCATGTGAAAGTCTTCATTCTTGTCAGCATTAGTGTCATTGGCACTTGTAGTTCTGTTTCTTTGTCACTAAACTAGTTCTGTTTGTAGTTCAGTGTTTCTGTGTGTATCAGAGAGAGCGCACAGCAGGGAAAGCTTGGTGTTGCTGTTGTGCTTGAGCCAAACGTGCACTCTCCGCTAACCACCAGTAGGGAGTAGACATCTCACAGTATCGGCCCCTGTTCACACTTAGCCTAATTCAGACACATTCATTCATTGGCTGGACTGGATGAGGTGGGTTGGGCTTGGGTGTGCAGCTGGGACTAATCAGGAGGACTGAAAACACCTGTGAGCAGACGGAGAAGACATGACCGTTGTTGGACAGAGCAGCACGAACGTTCTGATTTCCCCCTCCTTTGAGTCAGTTTGGTTTGGGTTTGTTTAGTGTCACCTATGTATAAGTTTTAGTTTTAAAATGAACGGTAAACCTGAAGTGGCGAAGCACGGCTCAAGCTTGGGTTCTCCGTGGACGACAGCCAGCCGAGGCCCAGCGTTTCCGCGAATCATCGCCACCCTGGTAAGCCCGCACACCCGCTCATACCTGGTCCTGCCATACTACACACTGTTTTCCCACCATCTTTACAGGTTTAGACGGGGTACGTAACAGTTGCTCTGCGGCTAGAGTTTGAGGTCATGTGTGGCTCAAGCAGGAATCTCCCTGAGGTAAAGCAGGTGAGGGAGGAGGTAGAAGGTAAGGGGGGGGGGGCTTGCTGTCTCCCTGTCCTCCGCCCCCTCAGCAACTCTATTTGTTCACTCCTTCACTGCCGATAAATGTAACTCACTCCTATCATTTTAAAAAAAAAAAATCGAAACATTTACAACCAGCTGCCAGCTACCAGCTCCACCCTCCCTGAATCTACCACTCCCCACCTAACTGAGCGGTCATTCTCTCAATTCTCCCTGATCTGACCAGCTGATCTCCTCAAATCACTGTCTGGCATGAAGACCTCCCCGTGCGCCCTGGACCCCATCCCCTCCTCAGTCAAAGCCAGTTTTCATGCTCTCCCCCTCATCCTCACTGTAATCAACTCCTCCCTGTCTCCTGGCTCTGTCCCTCCGGCACTCAAACTCGCCTCTGTGACACCCATCTCAAAAAGCCTGGCCTCAATCCTGACCTCCTCTTTCTGTTAAAAATACTGGAACACACTGTCGCCTCCCATCTCAGAACCAGAACCAGAATCAGAACTCAAAGTAACTAATGACCTCTCCTCCTCTCCTCTGACGCTCACTCCCTCAATATCCTCATCCTACTCGACCTCAGTGCTGCCTTTGACACCATCAATCACTCCATTCTCCTCACCTGCCTAGAGTCCTCCCTCAGCATCACTGGCACCGCCCTCTCCTGGTTCAAATCTTACCTCTCCAACCGCCACCAGTTTAGCAGCTTCAGTAATTCACATTCAAACACAGCCCCTCTCTCTCAAGGCATCCCCCAAGGTTCGGTGCTTGGCCCCCTCCTCTTCATCTTTCCCCTTGGTCACATCATCCGCATTCACGGCCTCCATTTCCACTGTTATGCCGAAGACACCCAGCTCTAAATCTCCACCAAATCCATCACTGCTGCCACTCATTCCACCATCACAAACTGCCTCACAGATGTAAGAAACTGGATGCATGCAAACTTCTTCAAACTCAACAACAACAAATGTGAAATCCTCATCATCAGCCCCAAATCACTCTGTCACGGTTTCAGTTGAACAAAAAAAGGTGAGGACCCAGATGTAGACTTAGATGCTTGGTTTAATAAACAAAAGACAAAAAGGAAAATCAAAAGGCACAGCAATAAACTCACAAACAAAACCAGGAACAGGTAATCCAAGAGACACGAGGAAATCACGGCACGAAGACAATCCAGGGTAAGGTCATGGACATAGACTAACACACGATGGAAGACATAGAATCACGTATGATGGATGACAATGAACAGGCCACAAGACAGGGGAGCACAAAGGCTAAATAAACTTAGGAGGTGAGGCTAATCAGACACAGGTGAGACAATCAAGGGGCAGGTGAAAACAATCAGGGCAGGGCACAGAATCAAACAGGCGGGAAAACACACAAAGGCAGGAAGTGGACCAATACGAGAGACAAGGTGACAAAGTAAAACAGGAAATGATCTAACCAAAGAGACACCAGTGAAATACTTAACTAAACAAGACTAAACACTGACAAGAACACAGAATAAACTAAATACAAAACTAAACGATGAAAACTCACGACAAGGGACAAAGTGACAAGGTAAATCAAGAAATAACAACTGAACACCGAAATACAAGACAAAAACATAACTAAACTAGAATGACTCATGACACACTCACCTCATCCTGCCCTGACCTCTCCCTCTGCATCGATGGCTTCACTGTTCCCACTTCCACACACGTCCGTTACTTTGGTGTCATCTTTGATGAATCCCTCTCATTTGAGCGTCACGTCAACCACATCACAAAAACCTTTTTCCATCTCAAAAACATTGCCCGTCTCCGCCCCTCCCTCTCGTTCTCAGCAGCTGAAACGTTCATCCACGCCTTCATCACCTCACGACTGGACGACTGCAACAGCATCCTCTACGGCCCATCCTTCAAAATCCTCAAACTACAATACATCCATAACTCTTCTGCCCGCCCTCTCACCCACTCTCGCACCAGATATAATAATAATAATAATAATAATAATAATAATAATAATAATAATAACTTTATTTATATAGCTCCTTTAAAAACTAGATTTTACAAAGTGCTTTGACAACGAAGCAAAGCAGGAAACAAGCAAATCATAAAACCATGTCATATCACCCCAGTCCTTCAGAACCTCCACTGGCTCCACATCCAACAAAGAATCCAATTTAAAATCCTCCTCATCACCTACAAGGCCCTCCACAACCTCACCCCCTCCCTACCTCACTGACCTCCTTCACCAATGCACTCCCACCTGTAACCTCAGATCGACCAACACCACCCTCCTCACCCCTCTCACTCGATCAAAGCACCGGACCTGGGGGGACAGATCCTTCTCTATTGCTGCCCCCTCCCTCTGGAACTCTCTCCCCATCACCTCAGACACTCTCCCTCACTCCCCTCTTTCAAAACTGGACTCAAAACCCACCTATTCAAATGTGCTTTAACCTGTGACCCCTCTTTATCTTCATCTTACTGTTGTAACTGTTTTCTTTTATAAACATATGTTGTAACTGTTTTTTCTGTACCTTGATCGTTTTATACTGTTTATTGCTTTTACTGTCTTTGCTATTTGTTTCAACATGTAAAGAGTCTTTGAGTACTTTTTAAAGCGCTATATAAATAAAATGTATTTTTTGTGCAGTGCTGTGTGCTGCTTTGCTCCAGGTGAAAGATAGGGCCCTCTGTTGTTGTCATCATCACTACAAAGAATGTAGACTGTGTCATCACATCCCATTGACACATCCCTTCATGTCTCACAGAGTGTGACTCCCTCTAGTGGATGTTGTGGAGTATTGTGTTGTCTTTGCTCCAAAGGTTTTTGTACAGAGTGTTGGTGTTTCCTGTCACTGTGGGCTCCAGAGCACAGTAGTACACAGCAGAGTCAGTCACTGCAGCAGAGGAGATCTCCAGATGAAACTCCTTTTTGTTTTTGTCATGTCTCAAAGATAACCTCTCTGTTCTCTCTGAATATTCGCTGATAAGAAGCTGTGGAGATGAACCGGACTTCTGCTGATACCAGTAGAGGTCATTAGCAGAGCCTGAGTAGTTGCAGGACAGAGTCACATTGTCGTCCTCCAAAGCCAGCGTTACATCTCTGAATGGTGTCACTAAATCCTCAGAGGATCCTAAAAACAACAAAACAATATTTCACTCTGACTGTAGTTATTTCTCTCTATACTTTGTTTAGTGGTGTTAGAAAGTAAAAGCATTAAAACAGGTCAAAGCTCTTTCATGTCTTAGATGTTGCTACCTCTCATCAGTACTTACCAGTGTGAAAGAAGACTATCATCATCCACACTAAAGGAAGCTGCATTATTGTCACTTGTAGTGAATGAACAGGAGAGAGAACACAGCAGCTCTTCAGTTCAGACATGAAGTCATATTCATCTGTGTAGCTCCTCCTCTCACTCTGCTCTGTTTACATTCAGGCTGATGGAAGCTTTAAAAAAGGACAGTGATGCTGCAGTGATCGTCATCCAAGAAGGTCAGACTGAAGCAGCAATCTGCAGAACAATCAGCTGAAAGAATCTCTAATCTGTCTTAATGCAACTTTTGTCACATGATCTGCACATCTGAGCTACCATACTCTGACTACACATTCTGTCTGTTTGGTTCAGGTTTGTGTTCGTGGAACTGTGAACTAATGTTAATCAGTGCAGAGT
Source organism: Semicossyphus pulcher (assembly GCF_022749685.1). NCBI lineage: Eukaryota > Metazoa > Chordata > Actinopteri > Labriformes > Labridae > Semicossyphus > Semicossyphus pulcher. Next base: position 32,169,152 of record NW_027211748.1, read on the forward strand.
TTCACTGTCAGTAGACGAGTAGGGTTTGAGGAAGGCAAAGAGGGAACCAACAGGAACATCATCTCGAGGTAGCATCAACAAGAAGAGGAAACCTGGCTACAGATCGACAGAGAAAGCAATTAGTTAGGCCGTTAGTAAATGACTTTGACTGTTCAGTTAGCTCTTGCTTATTTTTCTGCTAAAGCGTTTGTTGTGTTGAAAGCATACTTTACTCTGTGGTTGGTGTGTGTTGTCTCCTCATGTGAATCCTTCAGTGTTTCAAACCTCGTCGTACCGACAGCCCAAATCTCCTTTGTAAAGTGCCTTTTCCATAAAATACAGTTCACCAAAATCCTGTTCCACTCAGCGCCCCCTACAGGTCTGTAGCACTTCCCTTGTGATGAATGGATATGCAGCGTTTCTCTGTTGCATCTGTTGTGGGTCTGCATGTTTTTCACTTTGAATCTTTTATGTATTTGCTCCATGTTTGCTGTTAATGAATTTGTTTCGGCTCTTTGCAGCACGTTTTTTAAATGCAGCAAGTTTCTATTGTTGAGTTATTGTATGATCTTTTTAATATGCATCATTTATGATTTAGCAGCCTGCTCCACTGAATGGAAATCTGTGTGTTTGCCCTGATTGACTACCACAGAACGGCTCTTCACAAAATGACAGTGTGACCCAACATGTAAAGCTCCTGACCAAGTTAAATCTTTCAACAGACGATGTTCTACAATTCACTTACACACGACACCCACATGAATGACTTATTTACAACTTTATTCCACCAAAAATAAGATTCAAATTACATTTGTGTTACATTTAAGATCATACCAAATAGTGAGAGCACATTACCCATATATATCACTACTCTGTCCTGTCGGGGTTTATTACCAATTAGATATTCATGATCCCATGTTCTGTTTTAATGAGTTTAATGGGTCGTGCTTGTTCTGTAAAACATTCAATGACTGGATCTTCTATAAATATCACAGAGGCTTACTGAGATCCTTCAAATCTTGTCTTTTTTAAATCATTAACATTTTAAATGTTCACTCCTTAGAGATCAAATAACAGTTGAGGAAGTTTTCAAAGTGCAACATGAGTCAGCTGTTGGTGAAACAAAAGCTCAGCTCATACCCGGAGTAACAGTATACGCTTCACATGCAGACCTCACAGTGTAGGAGGATTTCCTCTGGTTGGCAGAACGTCAGAGGCAGGTCCTTCTATGAGGGAGAGCCGTGTGCGTGTCTGTAAGCCTGCTGTCAGACCACCGTCATACTCAGGGAGATCTCTGGCTACTGGCTACTGTGCCACCTACTCACTACCTACAAGCAGCTCGAGTGGTAACGCTCTATCAGAACTACAGCTGTAAGAAACTCTGCACCTCAGTACCTCAGAGTTTCATTTTGTGGTACTGAATCAATTCTTTAAAACTATGACGGCTGACAGCTAGCTTGCATCAGGTTGTTTTTGGGAGGTTGACTTTGGATCTAGCTAACAATCTAGATCGGAAAACTTCATGATGCCATGTGGAGACTGCCAGCTGCTCCATAGGGCCAACAGGAATATAACTCACCTGAAAGAAGACATCCACACACTTTCAGATGAGCTGAAAAAGAAGGACAGTCTCCTGACCAGCTTCATCAACATCGCCTCTGCCCAGTCCAAAAGGTTAGCGGTGATGAACTCTGCTATAATTGACACCATCCTGTGGGATCCTGTGACTCGCCCCCGACCCTCCTCCTGCTCGACTCCTAACCACCAGGCTACCTGGTCCGAGGTGGTGGTCCGGGGCCATAAAAAGAGCGGTCACAAAGAAATCTCACCAAGTCCCCTGAATCTCTCAAACCGCTTCGCTGCTCTTCAGGCGCCGACACTCTCAGCGGATCTCTCCGAGGACTTACCTGCCGCCCCCCGCGCCGCTGCTAGCCTGAGGACTGGAGGAGCACCGCCTGTGTCGACTCGCGTTTCCCATGCAGCCTACTGCCGGCTTCAGCGCTACAACTTCTAAGAGTTCTAACTAGAACAAAGAGGAGAGAGCACATCACTCCTGTCCTTGCCTCTCTTCACTGGCTGCCTGTGACTTACAGAATTCAGATTAAAATCCTCCTGTTTGTCTTCAAAGCGTTGAAGGGTCTCGTCCCTTCATTCATCACAGAACTCCTGTCTCCATATCTGCCAGAAAACTCAGATCCTCTGTCCCACGCTCTCGGACTAAGTGTTACGGGGACAGGGCTTTCTCTATCGCAGCTCCAACACTGTGGACTTCTCTTCCTCCATCCATCAGACTGATTATTACTATTATTATTATTATATTATATTTGTTATTATTACTGCTGTTGTTTTTATTGTTATTTTCATCATTATTAGTGGTCGTGGTTTTTGTTTCCCCCCTGTTTTTAATGTGAAGCACTTTGGATCAACTGTGTTGTGTGTAAGGTGCTGTCCTTCTACACTTTCTTAACTGTAGGAATGTCTTCAACCATAGCACTTCATTTGTAATATCATGATCTGTGGATATAAACAGATTTTTTTAACTCACGTAATGTACACCAAAAACTGTATAATTGTGGCGGTACTGATCCCCAGATTTCGGCTCATCAGGACAAAGCCTGAGGACAGGTTCCCAACCACATAAAAATACAATAAAAAAGAATGTCTCTTATAAAAACACAAAGGCCTCTTCAATGACAGTAATGAACAAATGCCTCTTCTATAATAACGAACAAATGCCTCTTTGAAAATAAAGGGAACTGAAATATTGTTTCTTTGGCCTTTTTTTAAACGTAACTTTGGCCTCTTTATTTTTTCCCAAATCAAACAAACAAAAGGAAATGTGCAAAAAGGGCTTTCCAAAGAAAACAGCAAATGAGCATAATAACTAAAGCCTGCAGGCGCTAGGCTAACGTTTGGAGAGTGAGATTCTTGCACGAATGGCACTTTGACGTCCTGATGCAGGTCACATAGTTAAAAGAATAGCCTTTTATTCCACACGCTGTGTGAACATCACAACCATCAAATAAATAGACAAAAGAGCAAACAAACCTCATCGGGGCCTAACAGACCAGAGATTCATGCTTAGACTTAAGCTGTTTTGGCAATTGAAGGAAGGCTCTGAGTGAAACTCTTCATAGAGATATGAACAAAGTCAATCAAAACCTGAGTCTCTGATCCAACCAGTTTGTGGAGATCCTTTATTCAGAATGTGTGATCAGTCTGTTGTGGAGCTATAAATATTGGCACACTATTTAATTTGATAAACACGTTTCTCATACTGAGCGTTCTACTTACATATTTGAATGACTTTTAAATTCATCTTTCTGTCACATTCAGTCAAGACGAGTTATTGTTTGGATAGATATTTACCAGAAGACCTTACCATGCTTCCTGTCACTCTGCTTTATTTTAACATTTTATCATCACTACAAATAATCTAGTAATCATGACAGACCATCACAGTTTAACAGTGTGTGACTCCCTCTAGTGGATGTTGTGGAGTATTGTGTTGTCTTTGCTCCAAAGGTTTTTGTACAGAGTGTTGGTGTTTCCTGTCACTGTGGGCCTCAGAGCACAGTAGTACACAGCAGAGTCAGACAGCTGAAGCTTCTGGATCTTCAGAGGAACTGATCTACTGTTGGAGTTCAGTGTGCATGAAAATCTCTCCTTTGAATCATCTGGTGTGTTCCCTTCATCTCCTCTAAAGCGACTCAGTATGAATTTGGGGCTGTTGTTTCCATCCTGTTTGTACCAGAAGAGATAATTACTTGTAGTACTGCTGTTGTATTTACAGTCAAGTGTTGCTGTCTCTCCTTCAGCAGCAGTCACATCTCCTCCTGGTTGCTCCACGTTGTCTTGTGCTCTGCATTCTGTGAAACAGAAACAAATAGTGTTAGTGTGCTGTTAAAGAATCATGTCAGTGTTGGATTGATATCAAAGAAACAGAGTGGTGTTCATACCAAGGCACACAGCAGCCAGAAACACTGAGATAAACAGAGGCATCATATCTGCAGGGCTGAGTAACTGTGAGCTACAGCAAGTCTAAAGAAGGCTGTGATCTCTCTGTTTGGTCTTCATCAACACTAAGTTGGTGGATTAGAAGGAGGAGCCTGATCACAGTGACAGGTCTCATTCACAGCCCTGTGTTATTCCCCCTACTGACACTTTACACTAAACACATGTTACTCACACTCTGCTTTACTGTCACATGTTGTCATTAATGTGTGCTGTCTGCTCATGTGAATCCTTCAGTGTTTCATTAGCAGCTGTAACCACAGTGACTCTGATAAAACAACATTCAGCAGAATCCATCTGATATGAAGCTGTGGTGTGAATCCCACTTCCCTTCCCTTTGAAGAGGAGTCACATATCTGTGTTCAGGTTTTTGTACAGCCTCTTCTACACTTTGTATCACTGTGTTTCTAGAGCACAGTAGTAGAGAGCTGTGTCTGCCAGGGTTAGCTCTCTGATGGTCAGTTCAGTTGAGCTTGTTGATGTTTCAGATCCATATCGTTTCTCTGGAATATGTTCCCTATTGCTCCAAGATCTTGCTCCTTTTAAGAGTATAAACTGAGGAGCCTGAAGGTCAGAATGATGTCTGTACCAGTGGAGGTAAACATACTGAGCTGTTGTCTCGTAGGTACATCTGAGCGTGACAGATTCTCCTTCTCTTCCACTGACTTCATCTCCGACAGGAGAGATTTTGTCTGCAGCTATTAGTCCTGGAAAAAGTAGAGCAAATGACACCATTAGACTAACATTGTTCATGAGGATGAGAGAAGACAGTGGAACGTGTCAACTGTACAGTTTTACTGTGAGGACAGAAACACATCAACTGTTGAGAGATTTCTGCTCTGAACTCCAGTTGACATAAATCTTTCCCAAATAAAAACATGTTGTGCTTTCTATCTTACTAAAGAAAAGAGCAGCCAGAATAATCCACAGCCAATGTTCCATCTCTACAACAAGGTTTAAACCAACAGGAGAAACTAGCTGATGTTCAACATTCAGTGTGAGAAGTGTTCTCTTCTCAGCAGCAGTTATTATTGACAGAATGGTTGAACTCAGTGCAGAAGTAGTGCCCCGCCTACATGATGATGTCGCCCTCTAGTGGAGGTAAAAAGGCTTCCAGCAGCTTGTCAGTGTGTCAGCTTGTGTTTTTGTACAGAGTGTTGGTGTTTCCTGTCACTGTGGGCCTCACAGCACAGTAGTACACAGCAGAGTCAGTCACTGCAGCAGAGGAGATCTGCAGATCAACTCGATGATTTTCTTCTGACAGCTCAGTCAAAAACCTTTTCTCTGATTTCAGGGATTCAGCTGTTTCTTTGACATTAAGCCCTGAGATGAGCAGGAGGAACTCTGGTGGGGTTCCTGGATGTTGTCGGTACCAGAAGAAATAATCACTGCTGTCAGCTTGTTTGGAGTAACTGTAGGAGAGAGTGACAGTACTGTCCTCTAAACTGGACTCTGCATTCTTGACTGGAGTGAGTTTTTGACAGCTGACACCTGAAGGAAAAAGTCACACTAACTTTATTTTAATACGTTTTATAATTTCCATGTGGGATTAATGAATGAAGCTTCTTTAATGTTACATTTGTCACCTACCTGTTATTGTGAGCAGAAGCACAGTCACAAACAGACTAACGAGTTCTGACAGCATCTTGAATTACAAACAATCTCTTCTTGTATGAAACACCACTGAGAAAGTGTCTCTTTGGAGGCACAGCTTTTCTCCTCCTTTAATCCCTCCCTCCTGTCTCACAAATACTGTCTGTCACTGATGTGGAACTTGACTGTGGCCTGCAAAGGAAACAGTTCTGCAACAGCTCAAAACATTTCCATTGGGACACTCAGGCTGCAAATTTAGGAACATTTAAAATAAAAACAAAAAAACAATCACAGACAGAAAATATGACAGAAAAAAGTTGCTTTTCCAGTCTTCACAATGAAAATGTTCAAGGCCTGTAGGGGGCGCTACATGGAACAGCTTTATTTTTGAGGAGAGAGAGAAAAGGCACTAGATTACTGATTATCAAATAAAAGACCTCACTGACTGCTGTAAAGGAAAACCCTCTTTATCTTTTACCAAAAACACAGCTTCTTCTTAAACTAGATCATATTTCATAGACAAATTCTGTCTGATGGACAGTTAGCTCTGCTAGCAACCACTGCTAAGTCTACCTCACTGGTAGCTGACTTTACCCCCTATGGGAGCACCGACCATCACCAGGGAAGTGTCAGTATTTGCAGCTCCCCTGCATCAGGTCTAAGGAGCTCCTGAGCTAGCAGCGTTTGAAGACAGGTAGTTTCATTAATGTAACAGTAGCCAGAACTTTACAAAGGTTTAGACCAGGATTCTGACACCAGGGATGGCAAAGACACAGTGGGGATGGTAGAGGACTGAGAGGGATGTTTGGTGTCAGTTAGTTTCCACTGAGTGCAGATTAGCGGGTACAGCCCTGGGATGCCAGGAGCCAAACCCGACAAAATAACACCTCTCTAATGTATTTTCTAACCTGAGTTGGTTTCATGGCTGTGTCTGTCCCACCCCGGCCTCCAACAGTATGTTCCTGCAATAGCGGAGGCTGCAGTTTCAGGACTGCTATTTCAGGACCGCATTCCTAGGACCCTAGTGTGTTTCACGACAGCGCCACCTACCGAATTGGATGACCACAAAAGGTTTATTCCACCAAAAATGACTTCTTTCTGTGAAAGTACTTTCAGTAATAAAGGTTTATTCTTCTCAAATTCTTTGTGTCGAGGACTCATAGTTTAAAGGGTTATTCCACCAAATACTACATTAATGTAGTTTGTAATTTTGGTGGACAATTTGACATTTCACAGTTTATGATATTGTGTAAAAGAAATGAGCTATATTGTTACGAACTCTGTAAAAGACACTAAATGGCTCTAGAGACCGAACATATAAAGGATGCTATGACCAGAGTTCAAAGTTAACAAATCATTTTATTTCAACCAAATGTCTCTAATTAGAAAGAATATCAAAGTGATCAAACAAAAGGGGTTGGAGATCCCGGCCACAAGGAACAAAAGATGGGGAAGGACTGAGCCAGCCATGCAGTTGGCTGTCGAGACCGTCCCCCTTAACTTCCTGAAAGAAACTCTACCAAACAAAATAAGAACCCGAAAACTAAACTACCGGAGAGCTCCAACCCAAACTAAAATAACAAAACTCAGCACGCTAACCCGAGCATGGGAAAAAAGGAGGGAAAGAAACAGGGATGGAAGAAAAGAAAGATTACCCCCAGAGTGGAGCTTGGGCGTGTGTGAGTCACTTCCTGCTCTCCTTCTCCGCTGGCATCCTCTTATTTCCCCCTCTGATGAGGAGGTGGCCTGATCATTATCAGGTGATCTGCTGTCACCTAAACAGGTAGAGGGAAAGCCAGGGAGAGAGAGAGCAATAGAGCGGGGGAGGAGAAACAGGGAAAAACACCACTACACCACGCTGACAGTCTGTGCGTAATAAGGCGCATTCACGAGTGGTGCGCAGCGCGCTCACGAGCGGCCAGCACATAACATATATCTCTACTAAAGTTCTGGTAGCCTCTGAACATTTATGAGACTGTGATAATATGAAAGCACGATATCAGGTATTTTTGATCATAAAAATATATGTCCTTACTCAATGTGTGCATTTCAGTCTGACTTTGTATATCTTACTAGTTATGATTATTTAACAGTTGAATTGAATTCATTACTTTGATAAGCATCATTGTTATACTGAATGACATTATTAGTGGGGTAAAATCCTCACCAACGTATGAAAAAGTCATTATGGTATCTGCCTTAACGTTAGTCTTAAGGGCCACCTAATGTGCAAAGGAAACTCCAAATATTTCAACTTTAACTTTTAAATTAACGTGGCGTTTAATGTTTTACATTTTAGTCAACAGATTAAAAAAACACATCTAAAGTTAGTCGGGCTAAATCAAATAACAAATAGGCTAGCAGGTCGTATTTGCAGCAAGCTTACATTACCATAAGCTAATAGCTTGATGCTAAACGAACCGTTAGCATCATATGTAAGCTGCTAATAGATGATTGTTTAATGTAAGTGCCTTCGTGACAATCATAGTTGGCTACTCTTGTTTGGCTAGCTAACGTAACGTTAACATTGTTGTCGAATACAAGACACCGGAATTGTTTGTAAACGAATAACTTCACATCCACATTCAGTAACGTTATTCACCCTTTTATTCTTTGCAGTCAATGTCCAAAGTGTGCTGTGACGGTCCGTGGTTATCCACTTCAATAGGTGGCAGTGTCACAGAAAAACTAGGGTCCTAGAAATGCGGTCCTGAAAATGCAGCCTATTGCAGGAACACCCTTCTTCCCCCGCCATGTCTTCCCCCACGTCCCTGTAAACCTCGTCGTACCGACAGCCCAAATCTCTTTTGTAAAGTGCCTTTTCCATAAAATACATTTCACCAAATTCCTGTTCCTCGCAGCGCCCCCTACAGGCCTGTAGCACTTCCATTGTGATGAATGGATATGTACAATAGACCGTCAATCAGCTGTGACAGCGCGAGCACGTTTGAGACCGGGAGCGTGCACACGCAGCAGAGTGCAGAGAGCGACATGTGGAGGAGAGGAGACGAATGGCTGTTTTGGACTGATTAACAGACACACCTGAAGCGAAGTGAGAAATCAGGCCCAGCCGTATATCAAGAGTTAATACAGTCCTTAAGCCCTCACCAACAGGATATGCAGTGATTTTCTGTTGCATCTGTTGTGGGTCTGCATGTTTTTCACTTTGAATCATTTATTTATGTGACTGTTAGTTTACTGTGAATGAATTTGTTTTGACTCGATGCTGCCAGTTTTATGAATCCAGCTACTTTCTATTGTTGTGTTTGTTTTGAATTATTGTATGTTTTTATGTTTGCATCTTTTATGATTTAGCAGCCTGGTCCACTTAATGGAAATCTGTGTTTGCCCTTATTGACGACCACAGAACGGTTCTTCAAAAATGTCCATCAGAAAACAAGTAGCAGATAAGGTCACACTGACTGACATGTGACACAGCATTTTGGATATTTCTGAAGCTCTTCAACACGTGTTCTCATGAGGGAGAAGAATCCAGACTGTATCGTCACAGACCATCACAGTTTAACAGAGTGTGACTCCCTCTAGTGGATGTTGTGGAGTATTGTGTTGTCTTTGCTCCAAAGGTTTTTGTACAGAGTGTTGGTGTTTCCTGTCACTGTGGGCGTCAGAGCACAGTAGTACACAGCAGAGTCAGTCACTGCAGCAGAGGAGATGGTCATATTGATCTGTTTTTGCTCCACTGTAATCTTTAATCCAGAGATTTTTTCATTTCCTATTGTTCCTGAAGCAGAGTGAGAGACGAGAAACTCTGGTGGTTTTCCTGGATGTTGTTGATACCAGAAGAAATAGTCACCAGCAGAAAAAGTCTTTGAGTATCTGTAGGACAGAGTCACGGTGCTGTCTGCTAAACTGAACACTTCCTTCTTGTCTGGAGTGAGTTCATCACAGCTGACACCTGGAGATAAAGGTCACTTTTTAAACCATGTAAGAAAGAAAGAAATGAAGGTCATTCACAAAACATTTGTAGAATGTAACGTACCTGTTAAAATAAAGACAGACAGTAGAGTCAGTCCATTATAGTCCAGTGAAAGCATGATGAATAAAGGTAATGTTTCTGGTTACTGTATTGAACTCTGCTGAATATTGAAGTTCCTCTCTTCTATAGTTCAGTAACAGCTTAGCTCCTCCCTGAATCTCTCTGTCTTAGATCTGTATGTTCACCTCTCAGTTACACTTCCTCTCCTTACTGCTATGACAATGACTCTGATGCTGCCTTTAGAGTTAAAGAAATCATCTTTACTCATGCACAGTGTGAATCTGAGTGTAACTGATTTTTTTAATCTAGCATGCAGAAAGGATCAGGCAGGATGTGATGTTGAATAACGTTCTGTGTGCTTCACTTTAAAGAAAGGTCAGCTGTGTGTTTTATCACTTTGGTTTATGGGTCACATGGCTATATTCTCCTCTGCATGTGAAAGTCTTCATTCTTGTCAGCATTAGTGTCATTGGCACTTGTAGTTCTGTTTCTTTGTCACTAAACTAGTTCTGTTTGTAGTTCAGTGTTTCTGTGTGTATCAGAGAGAGCGCACAGCAGGGAAAGCTTGGTGGTGCTGTTGTGCTTGAGCCAAACGTGCACTCTCCGCTAACCACCAGTAGGGGGTAGACATCTCACAGTATCGGCCCCTGTTCACACTTAGCCTAATTCAGATACATTCATTCATTGGCTGGACTGGATGAGGTGGGTTGGGCTTGGGTGTGCAGCCGGGACTAATCAGGAGGACTGAAAACACCTGTGAGCAGACGGAGAAGACATGACCGTTGTTGGACAGAGCAGCACGAACGTTCTGATTTCCCCCTCCTTTGAGTCAGTTTGGTTTGGGTTTGTTTAGTGTCACCTATGTGTAACCCAGTTAGGTCTAGAGGAGGAGCTCTGCCTGACTATTAGGAAGGTGACCAACAACGCCACCTTGGGACTCTCACTCAAAGAATACTCAACAGGTAACACCTGAGCCCTTAACAGAGGGTTCCCCTTTGTTATAAATAATAAACAACAGAAAAATACACAGGTACGGCGACTAGGGATGCGCCTATCCGATACTCAGCATCAGTATTGCTCCGATATTAGCCAAAATTACGGGATCGGAAATATTGAACAGTAGTACAAATTGTCCGATACGATCCTTAAGCCGCCAACATTACTTTGCGCGACATGTCGTAAAGTTGCAGCACGTGTCACGTGAGCAGTAAGTAGCACGAGAGTGAGACCGGTCAACTGCGCTGTTACAATGTCAGCTGTGTGGACTTACTTTGGGCTGAAAGAGGAAAAAAGCAAAACAGCCGAGTGTAATTTGTGCAACGCGAGTGTGTCGAGGGGTGGCAGCAGCACTGGAAGCTTCAACACCACGAACTTGATAAAACATTTACGAAAGCATCACGGAAAGGAGCATGCCGAGTTTGTGCAGGAAACGAGTGCCAAGAGGAAAAGTGAGCCGCAACAACAAACATTACAGGAAACAGTAGAGAAGCTCCAGAAACTCCCTCCAGACAGCAACAAAGCAAAACTAATAACGGAGAGAGTTATTGAATTAATTTTGCTGGACGACCAACCACTTTCTGTTGTTGAAAATGAGGGTTTTCAACGTTTAATTGAACATTTGGAGCCTCGGTACAAAATTCCAAACCGTCATTTCATCTCAGAAACGGCCATCCCGTTGAAGTACAAGGAAGTCTGTGAGTTCATTTCGAAATGCTTGAAAGACGTTGTCATGATTAGTTTCACAACCGATCTATGGAGCTCAAACGTGTGTCCAATGTCCTTAATGAGTTATTTAAGTTACGATGTACATTGCAACTTGTTTTTTGCTGCTGTATATCATTGGGGCATATAAATGTTACACTGAGTGCTAAGCCATGTCAGTTTACACTGGAGCTATAATTTTTGTATTTGTTTTAATACTCAGATTTTAAGTTTTACACAAAGTTGCACTTTAAATTGTATGTTGAATGGTGCTGAGTCTGCTGACTAAAGTTTAAATAAAACGCAGCAGCCGTACTGCTGCATAACTTGAGTCATGTTGTGGGCTATTGTATTTTTTTCCTTTGGGGAACCAGAATGTTTGTCTAAAAGTTTGGCCAATGATTCTACAAGGCTACCTTAAGCAAATCCATACAAATTTATTTTCAAGAAGTTTCCGTTTGTTTTTAAGAGTAAAAAGGGTATCGGTTTTGGTATCGGTATCGGAGGATACTCAAAGTTGTGGTATCGATATCTGTATCGGAAACAAAAAAGTGGTATCGTGCCATCCCTAACGGCGACAAATGAACGCGTGGTTTGCAGATATAAATACAATCTTTATTTTATTTCAACAAAGTTATTTTTTAAAAACACATTTATATTTAATTTAGCATATAAATAAACATTGAGTGCAAAAATAGTCTATTCGGGCAGCAACACTGCAAGAACAGGGCGCAGCTGAATCGAGACCAGAACCATTGCGAGTCCAGTGCCTATAAACTCATCAGAATAAGGGAAAAGAAACACTACAACGGGCAAACTAAAAAGAAATAATAACAAATGCACACAACTAATGACATACAAAAAAAGAAAGGCCTGATGCAATAGGTCCGGCGCCGATACCGCTACTGCCTCTTCTCCCAACGTTAAAACTACACTCAGTGCTTCCCCATAATTCCCCCAACACACGCCCTACGCATGAGCAGAACACCACTGAGCAGATCAACACTGAGCAGAACACCACTGAGCGGAACACCACTGAGCAGAACACCACCACTGAGCAGAACAACACTGAGCAGAACACCACTGAGCAGAACAACACTGAGCAGAACACCACTGAGCAGGACACCACTGAGCAGAACAACACTGAGCAGGACACAAGCAAACACGTCTGAGCAGAATATAAGCAAAACACGACTTCAAAGGCAAACTAACACTTTAACTAAAGGCAAGGCAATGTTTTAACTCACAGAAACAAAAGTTTCAATGAAAGGCAACAAAAGGCAAGACACCAGTGGCCGTCTGCAACCAAAAAAATAGAACATGACACCATAATTAGTGTCGGGAAATAAACAAAAAGGGGTTACCTCGGCTGTCCGCAGCACTACAGCGTCATCGCTCAAGAAACTCGTCACCCCGACATGTCATAAAGCACCTGTTCACCGACACAGCAGCGACAGCAACAAGTCAACCGCCGGCCTGGAATAAAGTTAAAATCAAGATCTACACAGATACAACAGGCAGCATGAAACTCGGCACTCGGCTGGTTACATATGTATAATGTTGAATGAACAGGAGAAGTTGCGCAATTATAGTGTTCTGTTTCATACGTCATTTGGACAGACCATCTTTAGGATGGGATGGCTTATAAAACGTGATTATTGAATCTTCATCAATAGTTGATTACAAAGAAAATTGAAATGCCTAAAATACCAAAAACAAAATAATGTAAGGAGGAAATCTTCAGGAGTTTAGTCCCGATGTTTAAGTCATCTGACAGGTTGAGGTTACCTATATATGCTTAAAAGACTGTTTGCTCATAATATTACTTTTTAAAATGATTGCATTTGCTTGACAACTTAAAATCTGCTTGGTGTGATATTAGACAAAGATACGTTTTTACTTTTTTAAGGTGTAAGCATTTTATACTGGCAATATTATTTGGTTTGTTTTATCTTGTTACAAAAAGAAAATACGATTTTTATAAGTTTGCATTTGTTATAATCAACATATTGTTATGCTATGTTAAAAGCCTCTGTAACTGCTGTAAGAAAATGTGTGCGTGTGTGTGTGTGTGTGTGTGTGTGTGTGTGTGTGCGTGCGTGTGTGTGTGTGTGTGTGTGTGTGTGTGTGTGTGTGTGTGTGTGTAAGCAGGAAGCAACTGTAGCTGCACAGGAAGTCACACAGAAACATGCCAGTTGTGACGTAGACAGAGCACGTGTTAAACTTTACCCAGAGATGGAACGTGTTAAACTTTCTGTGACCCAGACATAGCAGGTGTTTAAACTTTTTTTTCTGTAAAACTCACTTAATTTTTTTGAGCCAGCAGGTGTTCACCCCTGTTTGACCCAGGGACTTTCCAGCTAGAGTGCAGGTGCACGGTCCTGGCGCGTTCTTGATACGTGCGTGTGCACAAGAACGGACTGTTCATCAGTTTTACATGGAGAAAAAGGTCCGTTCACGCGCGTGTGGTCCGAGGACAGAATGGTTATGTACTTTCTCCTTGCAGTATTAAAGCAGCTATCTCGTGCTGTTCGCGAGTCTTCTCACAAGACTCAAACCAGATCTCATTTGGCTGGTGAAGTCATACAGCATGAGAGTTTCCTAAACAAACCCAAAATGTTGATATTATGACTGCAATTTTATCAGCTATAGGGATGGATAAATCACATGGTACGAGAGCCTCTTGGACAAGTGTTAGTTATATGGTGTATAGCACACTGAGATCTTTTAAACAGATCGAGGTGTTAGTATAGAAGTGTTTAGAGCACTTATTTCTTTTAAACAGACTGAGGTGCTATATGTTAGGGAATGTGTGAAGCACTGATAGAAGTGTGGAGCACAGTTGTGAAGCTCGGAGTTTATTAGACGACTCGACAGTGAAGCAACAAACGTTTGTCTGAGATGGCTCGACTGCAATGATGTGAATAAAATCTTAGGAGGGACAGAACAGTAGGACACTAGATGAGGGAACTTTTGGTTCCTTCAGTTTAGAGCCCCCTGTTAATCTCTTTTATTTATTATTCTTTTGAGACTCAAATGAATATTGACGAGTCTGACTTAATAAAGACCTTTAAAACTTTTAAGGGAGATTCTGGTTGTCTGTTTTATGTGAGTTGATCACACAAGGACGCACCATAAGAGTTTTCTTCAAAGATCCTCGTGAAGCCCCCCAGAGGTAAGCTTATGCGCACCCACACTACGGCTACACGACTGACGACCTTAGGGCACACATATACACATATACATCTGGTAGAGAATCTGTCGGGGCCCCTCCCTGGGCCGGGGCCTGGTTAAAAGCTTATAACTGTTATGCTTTTTGAGGTTAGGGATCCTTACAGGTTCTTCAGACGGAGAGAAGAGATGACTGTAGGTTTCGGTATTCCCCTTGGTGACCCTGGGGAGGCGCAAAGAGAGACTCCTATAGGGGCTCAGTACGAGACAACAAAACTAAGTGAGTAGTAAAAAGTCTGTCAGGGCGTCGGGAGACCTACAGAAGCTGGTGGGAGAGAACCAATTAGGGAAGCCTTACTCCGCCTTCCCCCCCTTCCTGTGTCCGCACGCCTCAAGGCTCATGAGTGTCTCAGGTGGAGGACGAGGCCAGTGAGCGAGGAGCGAACACTAGGGGACCCACGGTGGTAACCGGACAAAGGGATAAAGAAACTAGCCGAGATTGATGTTAAGATTTAAAGTAATAAGTTGTTATTGATTATCTGATAGAGGTAAAGTTCAAATTAGTCTTTAAAGATAGAGATTCAAATTAAGATTTAAAGTAATAAGTTGTTATTGATTCTCTGATAGAGGTAAAGTTAAAATTAGTCTTTAAAGATAGAGATTCAAATTAAGATTTAAAGTGAAAATCTTGTGATTTTTTTTGAATGCCATAGATTAAAATGTAATCTTTTAAAATCTATACTGAGGTTATTTGATGTTTATTATTGATTAAAATAGAGATCTTAAGTCCATCATTCCTCGAGGGCTAAGGGCCCGCTAGCATAGTCCCGTCGATCCGTGAGTGCCACAGGTGGAAGATTAATGAACGTTCCGTCGCTAGCAGGAAAGTCTTGGAATTGACACCCCGAGGGCAGCCTGTTTAATCTCTTCGTATTCTAAGAGTGGCAACGCTCGCTTCAATAAGTTTTGGTTTTACGGTTAACCTGAAGTGGTGAAGCATGGCTCAAGCTTGGGTTCGCCGTGGACCACTGCCAGCCAAGACCCATTTCCGCGAATCATCGCCGACCTGGTAAGCCCGCACACCCGCTCATACCTGGTCCAGCCATACTACACACTGTTTTCCCACCATCTTTACAGGTTTAGATGGGGTGTGTAACAATTGTTTTCTGGCTGGAGTTTTAGGCTCGTGTGTGGCTCAAGCAGGAATCTCCCTGAGGTAAAGCAGGTGAGGAAGGAGGTAGCAGGTAAGTGGGGGGAGCTTGCTGTCTCCCTTTCCTCCACCCCCTCAGCAACTCAATTTGACCACTCCTTCACTGTCGATAAATGTAACTCATTCCTATCATTTTATCAAACAAAAATCCAAACATCTACAATCACTGTTGCCCACTACCAGCTCCACCCTCCCTGACTCTGCCACTCCCCACCTAACCAACGTGAAGTATCAAAGTAACTAATGAGCTCTCCTCCTCTCCTCTGACGCTCACTCCCTCAATATCCTCATCCTCCTCGACCTCCGTGCTGCCTTTGACACCATCAATTACTCCATTCTCCTCACCTGCCTAGAGTCCTCCCTCAGCATCGCCTGGTTAAAATCTAACCTCTCCAACCGCCACCAGTTTAGCAGCATCAGTAATTCAAATTCAAACACAGCCCCTCTCTCACAAGGCGTCCCCCAAGGTTCGGTGCTTGGCCCCCTCCTCTTCATCCTCTACATCTTTCCCCTTGTTCACATCATCCGCATTCACAGCCTCCATTTCCACTGTTATGCCGAAGACACCCAGCTCTACATCTCCACCAAATCCATCACTGCTGCCACTCATTGCACCATCACAAACTGCCTCACAGACATGACAAACTGGATGCAATCCCGATCAAAGCATCGGACCTGGGGGGACAGATCCTTCTCTATTGCTGCCCCCTCCCTCTGGAACTCTCTCCCCCATCACCTCAGACACTCTCCCTCACTCCCCTCTTTCAAAACTGGACTCAAAACCCACCTATTCAAATGTGCTTTAACCTGTGACCCCTCTTTATCTTCATCTTACTGTTGTAACTGTTTTCTTTTATAAACATATGTTGTAACTGTTTTTTCTGTACCTTGATCATTTTATACTGTTTATTGCTTTTACTGTCTTTGCTATTTGTTTCAACATGTAAAGAGTCTTTGAGTACTTTTTAAAGCGCTATATAAATAAAATGTATTTTTTGTGCAGTGCTGTGTGCTGCTTTGCTCCAGGTGAAAGATAGGGCCCTCTGTTGTTGTCATCATCACTACAAAGAATGTAGACTGTATCATCACATCCCATTGACACATCCCTTCATGTCTAACAGTGTGTGACTCCCTCTAGTGGATGTTGTGGAGTATTGTGTTGTCTTTGCTCCAAAGGTTTTTGTACAGAGTGTTGGTGTTTCCTGTCACTGCTGGCTCCAGAGCACAGTAGTACACAGCAGAGTCAGTCACTGCAGCAGAGGAGATCTCCAGATGAAACTCCTTTTTGTTTTTGTCATGTCTCAAAGATAACCTCTCTGTTCTCTCTGAATAATCCCTGATAAGAAGCTGTGGAGATGAACCGGACTTCTGCTGATACCAGTAGAGCTCATTAGCAGAGCCTGAATAGTTGCAGGACAGAGTCACATTGTCGTCCTCCAAAGCCAGCGTTACATCTCTGAATGGTGTCACTAAATCCTCAGAGGATCCTAATAACAACAAAACAATATTTCACTCTGACTGGAGTTATTTCTCTCTATACTTTGTTTAGTGGTGTTAGAAAGTAAAAGCATTAAAACAGGTCAAAGCTCTTTCATGTCTTAGATGTTGCTACCTCTCATCAGTACTTACCAGTGTGAAAGAAGACTATCATCATCCACACTAAAGGAAGCTGCATTATTGTTACTTGTAGTGAATGAACAGGAGAGAGAACACAGCAGCTCTTCAGTTCAGACATGAAGTCATATTCATCTGTGTAGCTCCTCCTCTCACTCTGCTCTGTTTACATTCAGGCTGATGGAAGCTTTAAAAAAGGACAGTGATGCTGTAGTGATCGTCATCCAAGAAGGTCAGACTGAAGCATCCCAATAATCCTCAATGGAGGCTTGAATATAATTTATGATCACAGTCAATTGTTATACCGCTTGTATACCTCTTTATTTATAGCATACATAACTTCCCCTTTATTTCTCCGATCATTATCATTATCATTTTATAACATTTCACCAAATGAAACATTATTAAATTCATTGTCATTTTGCACAATTGCATAGTAATTCCATTATATTCTGACTTTGCTTTTATGTATGTTAGGAAGTTATGGCTTGGCAGCAGCCATCAGTGGAGGAGCGAAGAAGAAGAAAATGGGAATACCAAAAAAGCAGAGAGAGAATATAAATAATGAGCTCGGGTTAAAGGATGGATATCTGAGAAAAGAAAAGCAAAGATGAAAGGACAGAGGATGGGAAGCTAAATACTATCAGTTATTTGAATGAAAGGGAAAAGAGGAGTAAGAGAAAGGCATGAGAACGTAGACAGCTACAGTCATGGGAGCACAAGAGAAAGGACCCAGAATGCCCAGAAACTCCCCCAGGTAGTCCATTGGATCAGACTATACAGGAAGATAGAGCTGGGTGTCATCAGCGTAGCAGTGGTAGGAGATGTTGTGCCTCTGAATGATTTTGCCGAATGGCAGCATATAAACTGAAAAGAGAATGGGGCCCAGGACGGAGCCTTGTGGGACTCCACAGGATAAGTTGGCTGTAGAGGAGGTAGAGTTGCCTAGATTAACCGAGAACGTTCTGTTACTAAGGTAGGAGGTGAACCAGCTCAAGGCAGTGCCACAGACCCCAACCCCATGTCAGTCAGTTAAAATAGTGTGATCCAAAGTGTTGAAGCACTGAGGTCCAGTAGGACCAGGATAATAATAATAATAATAATAATAATAATAATAACTTTAATTTTTATAGCACCTTTCATGGGACCGAAGGTCGCTTTACAAAGAGGAACACAGAAACACTCACAAACAGACTAGACACAGTACATTAAATGACTGGTGTTAAAGGCTGTAGGCTGTGTTGAATAGATGGGTTTTGAGGAGATTTTTGAAAGAGTCCAGTGTGGGAGCATTGCGGAGGTCGGGAGGGAGAGCGTTCCAGAGGGTGGGGGCTGCTACAATGAACGCTCTATCCCCAAAGGTCCGCAACCTGGTGTGAGGAATGGAAAGCTAGATCCTTGACTGGGTGTAGGGATTGAGGAGGTCAGTGAGGTACTGGGGTGCCAGACCATGGAGGGATTTGTATGTGAGGAGGAGTGTTTTGAAGGTGATGCGGGACTTGACAGGGAGCCAGTGAAGGTGGATGAGGGTGGGGGTGATGTGCTGCCAGGGTTTGGTGCAGGTAAGAACCCTGGCAGCTGAATTAAGTACGTACTGGAGCCTGGCCAGGGTTTTGTTGGGAACCCCGGACAAGACTCCATTACAGTAGTCCAGATGGGAGGTGATGAAGGAGTGAATGAGGGTCTCAGCTGTGGAGTCGGAGAGTGATGAACGGAGGCGGGATATATTTTTGAGGTGGAAGAAGGCGTATTTTGTGACAAATTTGATGTGGGATTGGTAGGAGAGGTTGGAGTCCAGAATGACTCTGTCTAAGCTGGGCGTGGGAGGGGGACAAGTGAGAGAGTTTATAGTGCTGGAGAGGACCCTAGGATTATGGCTGTTCTTGGAGATGAGACTGGAAAAATGTTTCGCTCTCGCTAGTTTAACTGCTTGTTGGTATCTTAACAGCTGGTCTCTCAAGATGTCAAATGAAAGTCTGTGGGTAGTCCGTCAACAGGTACAGCGGTGACTGACAGGAGCCGTTTGCCGGCCTGGGGCGTCGATGTGCAGGTGGGATGGGTTGATTGGGTGCAGGGGACCGGCAGACCAGTGAGTGGAATTCCTGCAGATCCAGGGCGTCAAATTTGTTTTCGAGCCGGATCTTCTGAGGCAGTCGGGAGCTGTGAGAGTCCCTGTCGTAGTGTTTCCCTCTGCCAATGACAGTCCAGGCTCAGTCCGTGGGGTAGAGCCTGCTGGGGGTTTTGGCTTAGTTCCCAGGAGAAACCAGGGGTCCTCAGCCTGATCGGGGGCAGCCACCGGAGCTCTGGTGGCGACAGAGCAGGACCAAGGAATGGTGGTGTCATTACCCGCTGGGGCTGGACAGCCGGGGGAGCGGTTACACTGGTTTTATCCCAGGTGTAGCAGTCAGTGGAGCTCAGGACAACCAGATTTGGATACAAACAAGTGACAGTTAAAGAGTGTTGTGTAAAAACGAGGCTGAAAACTGGATAAGAAGTTGATATAAAGTCAGTTTCGGAGAGAGTGTATGGCATGTGCAAACAGACGCCAGCGCATGGGCCTTCCTGATACACAAGACAGTTGTAACGAGGCCACTGCCACCAGCATCAGGTCTCAGTCACCAGCGTCAGATGGATCTGTCTTTGTTTTAAATTAATATGCTTACAATCTTTACTTGAAATGCTGTTGATTTATTGAAGTTATCGTCTCTTTGAAATTAAAAATGTGTTCATACAACTAATATCCATATCTCTAAGCACCTCTGCAGTCAGTAGGAGGAGACTGATGTTAAATTAGTTTCACTTCTGAAACTCTTCATCACAACTGTCTCATGAGGGAGAAGAATCCAGACTGTATCATCACAGACCATCGCAGTTTAACAGTGTGTGACTCCCTCTAGTGGATGTTGTGCAGTATTGTGTTGTCTTTGCTCCAAAGGTTTTTGTACAGAGTGTTGGTGTTTCCTGTCACTGTGGGCGTCAGAGCACAGTAGTACACAGCAGAGTCAGTCACTGCAGCAGAGGAGATCTGCAGAGCTACACGTTTCTCTGCTTTGTTAATGTGAGCTGAGAAATTAGAAACAGGTGGATGAATCAATCCTCCCTCTGTGATGTAGAGCAGGAACTCTGGTCTGGATCTCTGGTATTGTCGGTACCACTGGATGTTGTTAATAAGTCCATCATATTTACAGGTCAGGTTGATGTTTCTCCCCTCTGTAAGAGTTTCTTCAGGTCTCTCTGGATTTATGCTGTTCATGGATCCAAGGGCTGCAACATGAGGATTATTTCTGTCAGTTAGTATTCAAGAGATCCTGAAATCAAGAGACTCAAAGAGGTCCTTCACTTCTTTTTTAGCTTTCATTATTTTGAGATTCAATCATAAAACAAATGTCTTTTTCTCTGATGGAAATGATACATCACACAGATAAACCTACTTATTAGTTAGATCAGCAGGTGAAATTAGACTTTGATGTGTGATGTGACACTCACCTATAAAGTGAGAGAACAGTAAAAAGAAGTAAAGCAACATGTCTTTGGAGTTGTTCAAGTCCAACAGACAGCAGGTGAGCAATGTTCTTCCTCTGCAATAGAAAGAAACAGTAAACAGCCTCTCTGCTGCACAGCCCTTCTCCTCAACATTGAGCTGATTGTGATTTTAGTTCCTCAATCATCTCTGCTCTGGAGATAGAGATAATCGCATTGGCTGAGTCAGATCTCAGTGGGCGGGGCCAAAGCTAAACCTTTTACAGATACTGTCTGCCTACCAAAGTTCAAATCAGCCAGTTAGGTTGTTTCAGCATCCAGAGCAGCTCTGCCTCAGAGCAATGTTTGCTGGATGTCCTTCCTGTTCTTCACACCTTCTGTCAGACAGCAGGTCACACTATCAGAAAGCTTAGGAAAGATAAAGTTATGACGGGATGTTTAACTCAGTTGGTTTCTGATTTAAAATGATAACATGAGGAAAATATGGAAAAGTTAACAAATGATCCAGACTTACAGTATCACAGCAGCTTTGTGAATGTGCCAATTCTAATATCACTGCTGCATCAGTTCACCAAAGATCTGACTTCAATTATATCTGTGTTCCATTAAATGTGTCGCTCACATGTATCCTTAAAGGGGCCATGTCTTTTGAGTGGATATTCTCATATCCTGCATGGGTTTCACATGTTTGGGTGTTTATTGTTCACAGTGAAAAAGTGAGAACTGCATCATTCTGTGTTTTTCAAGGATGACATGTTTAAAAAGGTGGCCTCTGAAACGGGCCGTTCAGAACAGCCGCAGGTTTCTACCTAGAAAGGCTGAAATCGACCAATCGTCATTCACCATCGTTCACCTCCGGCTGCCTTCTGGCTCTAGCTTGTGGTGAAGTCGTTGTCAAGATTTCAACTGACCATTCTGACACCTCCTGTTGGTTCTGGCTCGTACACATAATGATGAATAACCAATCCTAGAGCAGCCATGTTTTCTACCACTTTGGAGTGACAGTGCAGTACGGCTGTTCCCCTACGTTGGATCGCATACGTGGGGGAGGGGCTACACGGTCACTCCAATTACTGTCAGCCAATCGTGGCTCAGGTCTGACCTTTGAATGGCAAAACGGCTTGTTGGTTTCAGGAGGAAGGAGAGGCTCTAAAGAATAATTCAATTAAAACTTAAACAATTTTAGACAAACTTTACCAACGTGATTCAAAAACACATTAGAGTCATAGAACATTGATTGCATAGCTAAAACATGTCACCTTTAAGGTGTGTGTGAGTTAAGATGTCTTCCTGCAGCTGCAGCCTCGGCTTGGTCAAACTGACTTATCGAGCAAACGTAACAAATTCCCCGATGGTCTAAGACTATGGCAGCATAACATCACATACCGGGCCTTTCTCAAACCGACCCTTATACCCTCTCCCTGCACACTTCCAGTCTGTGTGCGCTCGTGTGGACGGTCCGCCACCTTACGTGCCATTCTTAATTATGAGTGTGGAGTGGGAGTGAGCTGTTAAACCCTCCAGCAGCGACTCTGCACTGATTCTGACTCACTGAGCTCGTAAAGGCGCCCTGTAGTGTTCATCATCAAAGAAGCTTCATCATTTAAAGTTCCATGTTGTAGAGCCCTGTGCGGGACTGTTTTCTTAATCCTGCTCCCGTCAGCTCCTGTTGGATTTCTGACCAATACCGCTCATTCCCGTAAAGATTCGTACCATTCCTGCTCTCTCTTGTAAAGATTCGTACCATTCCCGCTCTCTCCCGTAAAGATTCTGACCATTCCCGCTCTCTCCCGTAAAGATTAGTACCATTCCTGCTCTCTCCCGTAAAGATTCGTACCATTCCCGCTCTCTCCCGTAAAGATTCGTACCATTCCCGCCCACACAATACAGTTCCATTGATTTGTGTCTTCTCCGTCCCGCAGGGAGTAAACGTTATCTTATTGGTTAGTAAAGAGAGACGTAACGCGCATACTCTGGTGATGCCAGAAGACGAGGAAAAGCTCACCGCTTCCTCCACACACGCCTGCTTCACCTTTTATTTTCTTTATACACTAATGAATGCCGGAGTCGACACGCAGGGCGTCATGTCATAAAGTTTGCTGATGACTCTGTGATTGTGTCTCTTCTTCATAACGATGACCCGGATCATGGCCCTGTTTTAGCTGATTTTATGAACTGGTGTGAAACGTCCTTTTTAAAAATGGATGTGTCAAAAACCCACTGACATCACTCCATCTGTCATCAGTGGTTAGAATGTACAGTGAGGCAATATAAATACCTTGGTACTATCGTGGACGATAAACTGACCTTTGAACCTCAGGTTGACTCTGTTTGCAAAAAACTTCACCAAAGAATGCACTTTTATCGCAAGCTGCGCAATTTTAATGTTGACAGGGTTTTTATGAAAATGTTTTATTCTTGTTTTATTGAATCTTTCTTACATTTTCTTTTATCTGCTTTTACAGATCTCTTAATATAAAAAGTAAAAACAGGATGCTGGGGACGGTCAAGAGCTGCTGCAAAATTGCAGGAGCCACGTTGAGCGACCTGACTGAGGTGTTCAAACTCAGGACTCTTAAAAAGGCCCATCAGTCCTGAACGAGCCGGACCATCCTCTTTCTAATATGTTCTTGCTGCTTCCTTCTGGCCGCCGTTACATTGTACCGACTTGTAGAACAAACAGACTGAAACACTCTTTTGTCCCAACTGCCATCAGCCTTTTAAAGAGCTCAAAGTGATGTTTATTTATTTATTTGCTGTCGTTGCCTTTTTGTAACCATTGATGTGGTTTTTATTTTAACCTCTTCTTGTTGGTGTGATTGTTGTGTGGTACTGCTGGCTGTAAAACAAATTGCCCCTCAGGGATAATAAAGACATCCCTGATCCTTGATTAGGGATGATGATCAGGGAGATTCCTGCTCGAGCCGTGCACGGACCAAAAACAGCCAGAGACCGACACCAGGCTCTGCATCATGCACGCTCAATCTGTGCCCCCTCTTCATACATGTAGAAACCGTTAATAATGATGCACATTTCATGGTATCTTGAAGATGTTCACACCTGAAAGTTTTCATGATATTCAGGGTCTTATTGATCCTTTTTTAGTACAGTAAACGCTGTGCTTATTTGTTTGTAAAGTTTTCTTACACAAAGTTCCTGTTTCCCCTGAGGAGAGGGGAGTTCACGCCAAAGCTTGCTGCTGTCTCGTGTGACTTCAGAGTTCAGTCTGTGACAGAGTGGGAGTGGGGAAGGTCCGTTTTGAAAAGCTTTCACCATCACAGTTTAACAGTGTGTGACTCCCTCTAGTGGATGTTGTGGAGTATTGTGTTGTCTTTGCTCCAAAGGTTTTTGTACAGAGTGTTGGTGTTTCCTGTCACTGTGGGCTGCAGAGCACAGTAGTACACAGCAGAGTCAGACAGCTGAAGCTTCTGGATCTTCAGAGGAACTGATCTACTGTTGGAGTTCAGTGTGGATGAAAATCTCTCCTCAAACTCGTCCATTGTTTTCCCTTCTCCAATCTTAAAGCGACTCAGTATGAATTTGGGGCTGTTGTTTCCATCCTGTTTGTACCAGAAGAGATAATCATTTGATGAACTGCTGTTGTATTTACAGTCAAGTGTTGCTGTCTCTCCTTCAGCAGCAGTCACATCTCCTCCTGGTTGCTCCACGTTGTCTTGTGCTCTGCATTCTGTGAAACAGAAACAAATAGTGTTAGTGTGCTGTTAAAGAATCATGTCAGTGTTGGATTGATATCAAAGAAACAGAGTGGTGTTCATACCAAGGCACACAGCAGCCAGCAACACTGAGATAAACAGAGGCATCATATCTGCAGGGCTGAGTAACTGTGAGCTACAGCAAGTCTAAAGAAGGCTGTGATCTCTCTGTTTGGTCTTCATCAACACTAAGTTGGTGGATTAGAAGGAGGAGCCTGATCACAGTGACAGGTCTCATTCACAGCCCTGTGTTATTCCCCCTACTGACACTTTACACTAAACACATGTTACTCACACTCTGCTTTACTGTCACATGTTGTCATTAATGTGTGCTGTCTGCTCATGTGAATCCTTCAGTGTTTCATTAGCAGCTGTAACCACAGTGACTCTGATAAAACAACATTCAGCAGAATCCATCTGATATGAAGCTGTGGTGTGAATCCCACTTCCCTTCCCTTTGAAGAGGAGTCACATATCTGTGTTCAGGTTTTTGTACAGCCTCTTCTACACTTTGTATCACTGTGTTTCTAGAGCACAGTAGTAGAGAGCTGTGTCTGCCAGGGTTAGCTCTCTGATGGTCAGTTCAGTTGAGCTTGTTGATGTTTCAGATCCATATCGTTTATCTGGAATATGTTGAGCTGTGCTCAGTGATCTTGCTCCTTTCCAGAGTATAAACTGAGGAGCCTGAAGGTCAGAATGATGTCTGTACCAGTAGAGGAGGACATTCTGGTCTTTTGTCTCGTAGGTACATCTGAGCGTGACAGATTCTCCTTCTCTTCCACTGACTTCATCTCTGACAGGAGAGATTTTGTCTGCAGCTATTAGTCCTGGAAAAAGTAGAGCAAATGACACCATTAGACTAACATTGTTCATGAGGATGAGAGAAGACAGTGGAACGTGTCAACTGTACAGTTTTACTGTGAGGACAGAAACACATCAACTGTTGAGAGATTTCTGCTCTGAACTCCAGTTGACATAAATCTTTCCAAAATAAAAACATGTTGTGCTTTCTATCTTACTAAAGAAAAGAGCAGCCAGAATAATCCACAGCCAATGTTCCATCTCTACAACAAGGTTTAAACCAACAGGAGAAACTAGCTGATGTTCAACATTCAGTGTGAGAAGTGTTCTCTTCTCAGCAGCAGTTATTATTGACAGAATGGTTGAACTCAGTGCAGAAGTAGTGCCCCGCCTACATGATGATGTCGCCCTCTAGTGGAGGTAAAAAGGCTTCCAGCAGCTTGTCAATGTGTCAGCTTGTGTTTTTGTACAGAGTGTTGGTGTTTCCTGTCACTGTGGGCCTCACAGCACAGTAGGTCACAGCAGAGTCAGTCACTGCAGCAGAGGAGATCTGCAGATCAACTCGATTTCTCTCCTCGTTCAGTTTAACAGTCAGTCGAGGGTGTGGAGGTTGTGCAGTCACCACAGTTTGGTCTACAGTACCAGTGATCAGGAGAAGGAACTGAGGAGCTGATCCAGGATCCTGTCGATACCACTGGAGATTATCAGCTTTAACTGAGTAGTTACAGGACAGAGTAACACTATGACCCTCTGATGAAAACACTTCAGCACTGCTGGCTGTAATGTCATCTTCCAACGTGTTACCTAGAGAGGGAAAGAAAACAAGTGATGCTGTTAACAGTTTAGTAAGCAGTTATTAGTGATCAAGTGATGATATCAATATTCATGTCTTAACTAATATCCAAACTGTATTTGTAGTACTGTGTTTATTATATCTTTATAGTTCACTTTTTCTCTCAGAAACATACATACCTATGAGAGTTAACAAGAAGAGAATAGCAGTGAGTTTCTCCATGTTTCCAGAGGTGAGAGGCTGTAACTGAATGATCAGGATCAATAAGTTTTGTGAGTTGTCTTTAGTCTGATGTTCACAGCTGGAATCAAACCGTTCTCTGTCTTTAAGCACCTCTGCAGCCAGTAGGAGGAGACTAGACTACAGACAATAGCAATTGGATGTCACTGTTTGTTTGTCATCTTCAGTTTTGTAGCATCAAGTTCATCGTTTTTGCTGTTCATAGTTTGTCTGTTTTATTAGGGTGGAGAAGACCTAGGGGTTAGCAGTCCTGACTCCCTGTTACGCACCCATCTAGGGGTGTAGGTCTGTAGCAAAGCGCAAAGCAACACAGATTATCTGTCTGATATTTACATGAACAAATCTCCAAAAGGCTCCAACAGCACAAACACGGCCCAGAGGTTACGTTCAGTGACTGAGTTAGCTGTGGGGACACCTAGCAGACAGGCTGTAAACATGTTTATTTCTGCTGTAACATGCTGTTTAACATGGGGCTCTATGGGGACTGACTCACTGCTGGAGACAGCCTCAAGTGGACACCAGAGGAACTGCAGCTGTTGGCACTCCCGTATCATTTATTACAGTGAGTAGGTTCAAAACTAAAAGTTTACTTGCACACGAAAGGTTCCCTTTATAAATCACAGTCCACCTGAATGTGCATCAGTCTGTTCTCCCGCCTTCACACACCCACATTCAACCATTAATGGTCCATTCAGAATCAGAATCAGGGGTGGGTAGCAGTGGGGGGGTCTCAAAGAGACACCATCTCCACTGTCTTCAGAGCATTAAGCTCCAGGTTGTTCTCAGCACACCAGGTCACCAGATGGTCGATCTCCCACCTGTAGGCAGACTCGTCCCCACCAGAGATGAGTCCAATGAGGGTGGTGTCGTCCGCGAACTTCAGGAGCTTGAAGGCCTGATGACTGGAGGAGCAGCTGTTGGTGTACAACGCCAAGCACCTCATACATGTTGATGTGTCAAACTGAGAAGGCTTATCAATGGTTCTTGAATCATGGCAACACCCAGGAGGAAGACCATGAAAGGTTTTTTAAATACCTGATGATAAAGATATGTTGGGGCGGCTCTAGCTCTCGTCTCTCAGTCGGAGGGCTGGTGGTTTGACCCCTGACTGCTACAGTCACATGTCAAAGTGTCCTTGGGCAAGACACTGAGCCCCAAATTGCTCCCGGTGGCATAGCCATAGCTTTATAAAGCTCTATAGAAGCACAGTCCATTTACCAAAGAATTAGAGTGAAACAACTGTGCTGCTGCTGGCTTTGTGAGGCAGCCTCCGTGGTGTTCTTAGTGACAGCATCGTTGTGTTCTCTGCACTGACTTTACACACAAAGAAAGTGTTTGAAAACTATAATCAGACATGTAGATATGAGCATACTGTTAGAAGGTTTGACCTAAAGTGCAATATTTTAATGCTATTGGATGTTATCTTGGATGTCTGGTCCCAGTCCAGCCCTCTCCTCTGCTCTCTGCTGAATAATTCACCACATCCCCCTTTCACACGTTTGTTGGTTTATATCTTTTGAAGTTAAAAGGTGTTGATGGAATAGTTACAGCTCACTACAGGCACGAGTGGAAAACAACACTGAGGCTTTGAATGTTTATAGTAACATGGATCTGAAATAAAGTCTTTTCTTTTAAGTGACAATAAATGTGTGACAGGCATCACCATACAATCTGGCTTCAGTTCACCACCTCACATCTGTGTTTAACACTTTCCACCTGTGTCAAGATGTTCGTACGCATCACGATCACAATGTTTGCTAGGACCCCGTTTTGTTCGGATGCAACATGTTCCATATGACCCCTGGAGGTTGCTGCTTCATTACCATGAATCATTGAAGTTTAACAGTGTGTGACTCCCTCTAGTGGATGTTGTGGAGTATTGTGTTGTCTTTGCTCCAAAGGTTTTTGTACAGAGTGTTGGTGTTTCCTGTCACTGTGGGCCTCAGAGCACAGTAGTACACAGCAGAGTCAGTCACTGCAGCAGAGGAGATCTCCAGATGAAACTCCTTTTTGTTTTTGTCATGTCTCAAAGATAACCTCTCTGTTCCCTCTGAATATTCCTTGATAAGAAGCTGTGGAGATGAACCGGACTTCTGCTGATACCAGTAGAGGTAATTAGCAGAGCCTGAGTAGTTGCAGGACAGAGTCACATTGTCGTCCTCCAAAGCCAGCGTTACATTCCTGAATGGTGTCACTAAATCCTCAGAGGATCCTAAAAACAACAAAACAATATTTCACTCTGACTGTAGTTATTTCTCTCTATACTTTGTTTAGTGGTGTTAGAAAGTAAAAGCATTAAAACAGGTCAAAGCTCTTTCATGTCTTAGATGTTGCTACCTCTCATCAGTACTTACCAGTGTGAAAGAAGACTATCATCATCCACACTAAAGGAAGCTGCATTATTGTCACTTGTAGTGAATGAACAGGAGAGAGAACACAGCAGCTCTTCAGTTCAGACATGAAGTCATATTCATCTGTGTAGCTCCTCCTCTCACTCTGCTCTGTTTACATTCAGGCTGATGGAAGCTTTAAAAAAGGACAGTGATGCTGCAGTGATCGTCATCCAAGAAGGTCAGACTGAAGCAGCAATCTGCAGAACAATCAGCTGAAAGAATCTCTAATCTGTCTTAATGCAACTTTTGTCACATGATCTGCACATCTGAGCTACCATACTCTGACTACACATTCTGTCTGTTTGGTTCAGGTTTGTGTTCGTGGAACTGTGAACTAATGTGAATCAGTGCAGAGTTTCACTGTCAGTAGACGAGTAGGGTTTGAGGAAGGCAAAGAGGGAACCAACAGGAACATCATCTCGAGGTAGCATCAACAAGAAGATGAAACCTGGCTACAGATCGACAGAGAAAGCAATTAGTTAGGCCGTTAGTAAATGACTTTGACTGTTCAGTTAGCTCTTGCTTATTTTTCTGCTAAAGCGTTTGTTGTGTTGAAAGCATACTTTACTCTGTGGTTGGTGTGTGTTGTCTCCTCATGTGAATCCTTCAGTGTTTCAAACCTCGTCGTACCGACAGCCCAAATCTCCTTTGTAAAGTGCCTTTTCCATAAAATACAGTTCACCAAAATCCTGTTCCACTCAGCGCCCCCTACAGGTCTGTAGCACTTCCCTTGTGATGAATGGATATGCAGCGTTTCTCTGTTGCATCTGTTGTGGGTCTGCATGTTTTTCACTTTGAATCTTTTATGTATTTGCTCCATGTTTGCTGTTAATGAATTTGTTTCGGCTCTTTGCAGCACGTTTTTTAAATGCAGCAAGTTTCTATTGTTGAGTTATTGTATGATCTTTTTAATATGCATCATTTATGATTTAGCAGCCTGCTCCACTGAATGGAAATCTGTGTGTTTGCCCTGATTGACTACCACAGAACGGCTCTTCACAAAATGACAGTGTGACCCAACATGTAAAGCTCCTGACCAAGTTAAATCTTTCAACAGACGATGTTCTACAATTCACTTACACACGACACCCACATGAATGACTTATTTACAACTTTATTCCACCAAAAATAAGATTCAAATTACATTTGCGTTACATTTAAGATCATACCAAATAGTGAGAGCACATTACCCATATATATCACTACTCTGTCCTGTCGGGGTTTATTACCAATTAGATATTCATGATCCCATGTTCTGTTTTAATGAGTTTAATGGGTCGTGCTTGTTCTGTAAAACATTCAATGACTGGATCTTATATAAATATCACAGAGGCTTACTGAGATCCTTCAAATCTTGTCTTTTTTAAATCATTAACATTTTAAATGTTCACTCCTTAGAGATCAAATAACAGTTGAGGAAGTTTTCAAAGTGCAACATGAGTCAGCTGTTGGTGAAACAAAAGCTCAGCTCATACCCGGAGTAACAGTATACGCTTCACATGCAGACCTCACAGTGTAGGAGGATTTCCTCTGGTTGGCAGAACGTCAGAGGCAGGTCCTTCTATGAGGGAGAGCCGTGTGCGTGTCTGTAAGCCTGCTGTCAGACCACCGTCATACTCAGGGAGATCTCTGGCTACTGGCTACTGTGCCACCTACTCACTACCTACAAGCAGCTCGAGTGGTAACGCTCTATCAGAACTACGGCTGTAAGAAACTCTGCACCTCAGTACCTCAGTGTTTCATTTTGTGGTACTGAATCAATTCTTTAAAACTATGACGGCTGACAGCTAGCTTGCATCAGGTTGTTTTTGGGAGGTTGACTTTGGATCTAGCTAACAATCTAGATCGGAAAACTTCATGATGCCGTGTGGAGACTGCCAGCTGCTCCATAGGGCCAACAGGAATATAACTCACCTGAAAGAAGACATCCACACACTTTCAGATGAGCTGAAAAAGAAGGACAGTCTCCTGACCAGCTTCATCAACATCGCCTCTGCCCAGTCCAAAAGGTTAGCGGTGATGAACTCTGCTATAATTGACACCATCCTGTGGGATCCTGTGACTCGCCCCCGACCCTCCTCCTGCTCGACTCCTAACCACCAGGCTACCTGGTCCGAGGTGGTGGTCCGGGGCCATAAAAAGAGCGGTCACAAGGAAATCTCACCAAGTCCCCTGAATCTCTCAAACTGCTTCGCGGCTCTACAGGCTACTGATTATTACTATTATTATTATTATATTATATTTGTTATTATTACCGCTGTTGTTTTTATTGTTATTTTCATCATTATTAGTGGTCGTGGTTTTTGTTTCCCCCCTGTTTTTAATGTGAAGCACTTTGGATCAACTGTGTTGTGTGTAAGGTGCTGTCCTTCTACACTTTCTTAACTGTAGGAATGTCTTCAACCATAGCACTTCATTTGTAATATCATGATCTGTGGATATAAACAGATTATTTTAACTCACGTAATGTACACCAAAAACTGTATAATTGTGGCGGTCCTGATCCCCAGATTTCGGCTCATCAGGACAAAGCCTGAGGACAGGTTCCCAACCACATAAAAATACAATAAAAAAGAATGCCTCTTATAAAAACACAAAGGCCTCTTCAATGACAGTAATGAACAAATGCCTCTTCTATAATAACGAACAATGCCTCTTTGAAAATAAAGGGAACTGAAATATTGTTTCTTTGGCCTTTTTTTAAACGTAACTTTGGCCTCTTTATTTTTTCCCAAATCAAACAAACAAAAGGAAATGTGCAAAAAGGGCTTTCCAAAGAAAACAGCAAATGAGCATAATAACTAAAGCCTGCAGGCGCTAGGCTAACGTTTGGAGAGTGAGATTCTTGCACGAATGGCACTTTGACGTCCTGATGCAGGTCACATAGTTAAAAGAATAGCCTTTTATTCCACACGCTGTGTGAACATCACAACCATCAAATAAATAGACAAAAGAGCAAACAAATCTCATCGGGGCCTAACAGACCAGAGATTCATGCTTAGACTTAAGCTGTTTTGGCAATTGAAGGAAGGCTCTGAGTGAATCCGGGGAGTGCATTTCCACCTCTTTTAAAACCTAAAGAAAGGCGTCGTCACACCCTGATTGTCCATGAGGAGAATGCACCAATCTGCTCTCAGTTATTCATCAGGAGCCAGCCCCCCACACCCTGTGCAACAGGTGAACTGAATAACCCTCTAATCAACTAAGTAACTCAGCTAAAATTAAATGGGAAAATGGGAACAATGGCAAGCACGAGAAAATGGGTCACTGCCACAAAATAAAAATACTTTTGAGAAGTGATTTTCTCTAAATAGAACCTGTAAAATTAGAAAGTGTGAGGATCGAGCATTGAACCCTGGTGTACACCACAAGAAATCATAGCCTGAGAGAACAACAGAAACTCTTCATAGAGATATGAACAAAGTCAATCAAAACCTGAGTCTCTGATCCAACCAGTTTGTGGAGATCCTTTATTCAGAATGTGTGATCAGTCTGTTGTGGAGCTATAAATATTGGCACACTATTTAATTTGATAAACACGTTTCTCATACTGAGCGTTCTACTTACATATTTTAATGACTTTTAAATTCATCTTTCTGTCACATTCAGTCAAGACGAGTTATTGTTTGGATAGATATTTACCAGAAGACCTTACCATGCTTCCTGTCACTCTGCTTTATTTTAGGATTTTATCATCACTACAAATAATCTAGTAATAATGACAGACCATCACAGTTTAACAGAGTGTGACTCCCTCTAGTGGATGTTGAGGAGTATTGTGTTGTCTTTGCTCCAAAGGTTTTTGTACAGAGTGTTGGTGTTTCCTGTCACTGTGGGCCTCAGAGCACAGTAGTACACAGCAGAGTCAGACAGCTGAAGCTTCTGGATCTTCAGAGGAACTGATGTCCCGTTGATTGAAGCATCAAATCTGTCTTCCTGGAACTCTGGAGCATTACGGTCTGTACCAGCAGCAGCACGTAGTAAAATGTACTTTGGGAAGTTGTTCACTTCTTGTTTGTACCAGAACAAATTGGGGTATGTGTCACTGGTCTCAAACCTACAGCCAAGTGTGACTGCGTCTCCTTCAGAAGCAGTGACATCTTCTGTTGGCTGGTCCACTTTGTCTTGTCCTTTACACTCTGAGGAAGAAGAGGACATGAAGAGAAGGAGATGAAGCAGTAACACAGATCGGTTGAAGCAGAGCAGTCAGTGTAAGAAAGAGTTACCTAGCCAGAGAGTTAGAATCAGGATGTTCCTCAGACAGTGTTGCATGACTGCAGTGAATGGGGAGGAGGGAGAGGAGGAACATTAATACTCTGGTGGATCAGGGCCTTCCTCTTTCTTATCTGTTGAGTAGCTCTCAACATTACATGTCAGATGTTCAGCGGACACAGCTCATGTTGCTAACACTCTTTTATCTCACAATTCTGACGTTTTAACTGAAGAAAACTGTTTTTAAAACGTCTGAATCCTGAAATTAAAGAAAGAAGAAAAAATGTAAATAAAGTAAGAATTTAAAATTCTTCTGAGCTTCAGTTAAAAAGATGAAATAAAGACTTCAAAGAATCAAACAGCATGGCTCTTTATTGTCACTGTTTAAAACAACCAAAGGCAGTTCAGCAGCTCTTTGGTACGGACAACAACACAGCAACAAATAAGAATACAAATACGAGTCCTGATTATTTCTATGAACTCACATGAGCTCTTCATTCTTCTTATAATCACACTGATACTGTGGCGGCTGGGGCTCAGTGGGGGGTGGGTGGTTCGATCCCAAACCGCGACAGTCCACAAGTCCAAGCGACCTTGGGCGAGACACTGGACCCCAAGGCCATCGGTGTGTGAATGTGTGTGTGGATGTGACATGTCGCTTGGAAACTCTCTGAGCGGTCAGAAGACGAGAAACACGGTCCATTGACCATTTCCTCTTTATTTCAGACCTTCATGTTGAAACGTAATAACTTTGTCCACTCGGTGGCGCTGTTGTTCAGATGAAGCAGGAGCTGAAACGTGTACCTCTTCAGTTAGTGTCAGGTTTTGGTACAGAGTGTTGGTGTTTCCTGTCACTGTGGGCCTCACAGCACAGTAGTACACAGCAGAGTCAGTCACTGCAGCAGAGGAGATCTGCAGATCCATCCTGGTTTTCTCCTCGCTCACTGTCACAGACAGTCTAGAGACTGGATCTGATAATGTTTGTCCTGTTGCTGTGTGAGAGAAGAGAAACTGTGCTGGTTCTCCTGGATGTTGTCGATACCAGAAGAAATAATCGTTGAGAGGAGAAGCTTTGGAGTTTCTGTAGGACACAGTCACAGAGCGGCCTTCTGCAGCAGACACTTCTTTGTTGATCGGAGTGAGATCCTCACCGCTGACACCTGAGGGACGGAGGGAACCTCACGTCACTTCATTGTCCAACTAGTTTTTATTAGTAAGTATTGATTACACTAATGTAAACTGTTGTGTTAATAAACCTGACCTACCTGTCAGTGTGATCAGAATCAGAGTTATAAACAGGCTGAAGTGCAGCGTCTCCATCTCAGAGCTGGAAGCTGTTCCTGTTTGAAACAGCACAAGAAGTTTCTGAACCTCACTCGTGTTGTTGCTCCTCCCTTCTTCCCCTCACAGGACTCACAGATCCTGACTTTTCACCTGCGGCGTTTTTGATTTTCATCAGTGAATAATTGTGATCAGGTCGCTCCTGACTGTCACGACAACGCAGCTTGTTCATCGTGTTTTTGTCACGGGGCTCGCTGTGTCTCATCTGCTCTCACCTGGTTCCACATTTCCTCTTGTGTTGTTCACCTGTAAAATATATCTGAATTATGAGCTGTGATAATCAGGTTCACTTAGTATGTTTCTGGAAGCTGCATTACATTGGTGTCATGTTTGATGACTTGTGAAGACGTAAAAAATGAAACTCTTCCTCACTTTTTCAGCTGCTTTGTTTCCAGAGGAACTTCCTTAAACTTCATGCTGAATCATAACCTTCATGTAGTCATTTATCTTACGACACAGACATTAGTTATGATCTCTCCTTGTGCAGGAAGCCTTCTTTGTCTTTGATATAATTTGATCCATGATACATACTTTCATGTTCTTTGTTGCAGGTGAAGTGGTTGTGTTGGCTTCATCAGACTCTGACCTCCAGCAGGCACTGGGCCGCTTGCAGCTCGGAGGTTGAGATGACGTCCGAGGTCGTGGTTACGGCATCATCACACATAACTAAAGCACTGTTCCAAAGAATCGGAGAATGATAAGACCTTGAAACAACAACAAACTAAAACCTTACATTAAACCTGATCACCTCTCTGTTTTGCACATCACAAAAGCTGGAAGTTCGTAGAAAATCAAACTGCTGGATTCTGACAAACTTGAAATGCTGAGCACAAAAAAATACTCAAATAATATCAATGTTTTTGCACTCTACAAAATACTTATTCAACTCCTGACTTCTGAGTCTTTGTGAACGTTCCTGGGGATGTCTGGAGGACAAGAGGGAATAGATGGATGGAAGGATTCCATGTTGTAGCCGGCTGCAGAGGGAATCATGAAATGTTCTCTTTTCCTTCATTCAATAAAATTCTGCTCCAAAATATGAACTCATACCTCAGAACACGTTCTAATTCATACATTTAAATGAGCTTCTGTTCTGTGCTGTAACAGTGAGCATGAAGACGTGAAGCATCTCATCATGTGGCTCCTCTGCAGTGAAAGCCTCCGTGCTGCACAGCGCCTCTCCTCCGCTCAGCCTGTGATCCTCTGAGCACACCGAGCTGTCAGCTTTTTGTACAGAGGCTGTGTGTTGGCTGTCACTGTGGGCCTCGCAGCGCAGAGCACTGAGCTGCACATCCACACGATGTTTGGACCGATGTTCAGGACGAGTTCCGATGGTTTCCTATGGTCCAGAGGAAATGATCCATGTCAGCGTGTTTCTGTTGGACAGAGCAACAGCGCTCCTCGTGTCTGAGAGAGGTGAGCTCTTCATAGCTGACAGAAGGATATCACACTGTTTCTGATCCAAGTGAACAAGTGCAGTGTGATCTGTTTTCAGCTGTCTCTGCTGCCCTCTGCTGGGCTGACGTCTGAAACACATCGTCTCTTTGTTTACTTTGTTTACTTTAATGTGAATACAAATAAAATAAATGAAATCCATACAACAGTACTGTTTGTCTTCTTTGCTTGATGTGTTCTTGTTAATGCTCTAATGTCTTCACCATCCAGCTTGTGCTGTCAGGATAGCGTGTCCCATTTCTCCCTTTGATACACATCAGGTCCTTATGGGCCACACAGTCACACACGGCACACCTGGCACCAGGTAAACTCTGTGGTCTCAGTGCTCAGGTGTGAGGCTGGAGACTGGGATTCATTGGAGTGCTGTAAAAAGGATACATCGAAATTACATCTGAAATTTAAAGAGGGTTAGGGTTAGAAGAAGAAGGTTATATAAAAGAATAAAAAGTTATACTGTCAAAGATTTAAATTCTGTGCTCTTGAGCGCCACCCACTGGTGATAAACACTAACTGCAGGAGCACACTTCAGATATCCACACAGTGCTGCATGTGTGGCGTCCACGGTCGGCTCCGGTTGTAACTCTTGATTTTCCTGGCTGACGGTCGCTTTCCTTTTCAGACTGTTTGCTTCATCTGAGCGTCGAGTTTCTTTCTTCTTCTTTGGATTTTCACTTCTTGTTGAAGTTGTATCTGTAGTCATCCATCTTTTCTTTCTTTGTTCAGCCATAGTAGATTACTGTTTACTCGCAACACTTGCAGAAAGCGGAAAAGCAGCCGCTTAGCTCCGCCTACCCTCTCTGGCAGACCAACCACTGCTGGCTGATGGAAAACGCGTCACTAACTGGGCGCCGCTACAGACACCCAGCCCATAATAATACTATACACTGCAGATGAAAGGCTTTCATCAGTGGGCCATAGGCTCAGTCACCATGTGTTACCTCAGAGAGAGAGAGAGAGAGACTTACAGATGTTTATTTACATGAACATCTTCAGATTAAATCTTTAATGTAAAAAACGAAGAAATATAAAGAGAAAGAAATAAAAGAATAAATAAAAGAAATGTAAAATTACTGTGTTTCAACATGTCCACAAAGAAAACTAAAAAATAATGATCATTTTTATTTATTTTATATAACTCGGATTATGAATGTCTGTATTTATTTAGATATACCTAAAATGTAGGGTATATTTTCTTCAGTCTGCCTTGTTGCTTGTGCCTGGCTTTTGATGAATGCATTTAATTACATTAGTCTGTTTGCTATTGTTTGTATGGACAAAACTATTTTTGTTCTTTATTTGTCAGACGTGACTCTGACTGGCACCCCACATTTTTATATATAGTCAAACCTGCTACAATGTAAAGAAGATTATCGTTATTTATAATAAATACATTATATATTTCTATAATTAGCAAATAAATGTGAAATTAAATGAAGATACATTCTTTTTATTTGTCTTTCCCTTTTTTCACATTTATTCTTTGGTTTCTCTGAACATTGTCACATGTTTTCAGGCTTGTTTATTTGTTTATTCCTCTTTATATTTCCACACTTATTGTTTTGTTCTTTGACAGATGTTTTCTTCTGGCAGTCCTCGGACTCCACAGGTTTGCGAGGGTGTGGGAATGAATACACTTGTAGTCATTTACAGTATTCTCTTATTTATCCGTCCTGGGTGAAGGTAAGCTCTGCAGCTCAGCAGGGACCCGCTTTCATTATGTTAAGTTGTTTGTTGTTCTGAGGCGTTCAGAGAAACACATAAACCACTTAAACTGATCCTGCATCCGTTTGTTTGCATCCACAGGGCGTGGGACCTTTAACTCTTACAACTCTGCCGCTCATTGGTCAACAGAATCTGGTGGACGCTGGCCATCCAATCATAGGCCTTAACGTTGATACGTCACCACCCTGGTTCTCTTTGAGCAGGAAGAGTAGCTACAGTAATTGTAAATAGCATCATAAATTATTTTTATGTTTAATTAATGGAAGTAATCAACCCGTGAGGCACCGTGTTCCGTCTTCAGCTTGTGTCTCAAAGACTGAAAGTGTCACCTGCGGGTCATGTCTGCTCTGGGTGCGGCGCGAGGCTGACAGGGGAGAAGCTAAGCGCTAACGTTAGCCGTTAGCCCGCTGCTAGATACCGGTGACTGTCAGAGGTGAGCGCTGTTAGCATTAGCATTCTTCCAGACGTAAGCTTAGATAGCCCACTGAGATCACGGCTCACACAGCTGCTTCGACCCGAAATAAATCACCAGAGAGCCGGGCTGTCAGGGTGACAACACCCACTTCCGTTAGCATATCACCGGGACTGTTGACTGAATGATGACACACCGAATACAATGCTAAAATGTGACACTTTAATGCGTGTCTGTACATGAGAACATGCAAACACGCCCAACATGACCAGAGACTCTCACAACATGAAATCTCTTTCTTGTTGATGCGGCGCGTTTGATGCAGTTTATAAAAGTGAAAGTGTTTACGAGGCCAGCTGTGTGTGCTGTGTTTAAAGCCTGTGGGGATTTTCTATATGAGGCTCAAGTTAGTATGTTATTATATATTTATATGAGAATGGCTGTGTGCAGAGCAGACTGATATGGTTATGTCTTCAGAACAACATTACAGTGATTATAATGATACACCTGGACCGAGCATCCACCTGGCTGTAGCTGTTATCCCGTGTTCAGCTCTGTGGAGAAGAGAAACAAACATCACATTAAGATTTCACACTGTTTAAATCGCGGTAGAGAATAAAACTGACTGCTGATATAACTCATGTTTACTTAGAACCATCCGTACAGCTGCTGTTTAAAGTGCTTCACAGGGAAAGTTAAAGATTAATTCATCAGGGGTGGGTTAACGTCTCCAATCAGCTGATCATAAATACTGAGTGTAATCTGTGCGGGTTGGGATAAGCTCTCTGCACGAGGAGAAGTTTTTACCATGTGACCTGAGAGGTCTGCAGCAGATTGAACAGTCGCAGCCTTTAAGTTGTATTAAGTTTGAATGTTTGTCGCTGCCATCCTCAGTTGGTTCTTGTATGGGTGAGTGAACGGCAGCCATGAGCGCGGAGCCGGACGCCCTGGCTGTGGTCAACCAGCTGCGGGACCTGGCCGCCGACCCCATGAACCGCAGGGCCATCGTCCAGGACCAGGGCTGCCTGCCAGGACTCATCCTGTTCCTGGACAACCCCAACCCTCAGGTCGTCTACTCCGCCCTCCTGGTGAGTCTCGGGCCAGCCGACGTTTGTCTTCTTTGTTAGTTTGCATGAAGCAGTTTGGATTCAGTGACATTCAGGTTTTGGAACAGTTCTCCGGTGCCATTACCCGGGTCTCTGTGTCATCTCTTTCATCAGTCTCACTGTGATTGGTTGCTTGTTCCAGGCGATCCGTTACCTGGCAGAATGCCGAGCCAACCGGGAGAAGCTGAAGGGGGAGCTGGGGATGATGCTGAGCCTCCAGAACGTTGTGCAGAAGTGAGTCTCTGATGTCAGATAGGGCAGTCATTTCTGAACCATGGTCTAACACAGGGGTTTAGTTTAATGTCCATGAAATGACCATAAAGTTTCTTCAACCGTCCAAATCACAGAGAGAAAGCCCCCCGGTGTCAGGACTCCGAGTGGTTCTAGAAAGAGCAAAGCCGTCTTCCTGTTTGTTATGAAGCTTTTTAATCTACTTTAATGTGACTTTAGTTCCAGAGCTGCGGCTGATGAGTGTGTTGCTGTTGACCGTCGGCTCTCTTTGAACTAAACCAGGTGAACGGTGACTCTGAGTGTGTCCTTTGGCTGCAGACTGAAGTGTTCACACCTGGAGAACTGAAAGTAACAAATAGATGAAGTGTAATAGAACAGGAGCAGTAAAAGTGTGGAGATGCTCAGATCCATTTTGTTTATCTGCATTGCTCGTAAACTTTTTCCATCTTTGACCTTTGACCCTCTTGGTAATTGTGATTGTTTTTGTTTCAGCGAACTTTGTCGTGTCTTTCAGGTCGACGACTCCCGGGGAGACGAAGCTGCTGGCGTCTGAGATCTACGAGCTCCTGCAGGCGTCGAGCAGCACCGACTCCGAGCCGGCCGAGGAGACCGTCAGCAGCCGCCGCAAAGCTCAGTTCTTCCTGGGCTCCAGCAACAAGAGAGCCAAGACGGTCATCCTGCACATCGACGGACTGGACGACTCGGTGAGCAGGACACCCTGAGTGGTGACATCACTCACTCATTAGGGAACACAGGTGGTGTCAGGTGTAACTGCACCTGTCATGAGGCTCCAGCTACAGTCGGACTGTGTTTCTGTCAGACATTGAACGATTAATCGTTCGGTTGATTAATCAGCCCTGGTCATACGGGGAGCTTGCTCTGATGGTGGCCCATAAGGGACATTCATCCCTGATAATGTGGAGGCTCCACATGAGAAGTCAAAGAAATGTCCTTGTGTACCTGAGAGAGTTCATATTTTCTATCAGACAGGCTTTAGTGTTATTAATGACAGAAGATCCCTGCTGCTCTCACAGCTCGGCTCAGGTTCCCTCTGTCTGTTTTATGGGCTCAGGACAGTTGCAGCTATAAACACAGAAGCTGTTTAATCCAGACCACAGTATAAAAGCTTCATGAAATCGTTCGATCATTGTTTTGATGAACGGTTTGAAAAAGTGAGCGAAACACTGACGAGCGTGTGACTGGTACCAGAGTTATCTCAGCACCATCAGCTCTTTGTGAGTGAAACAAGAGAGGCAGACAGGAAGGAGGAAACAGGTCACTGTGGCGTCCTCCTCACACAGCAAAGGCTTGCATGTGAATGGTTTGTTAGGTGATATTGAACAATATAAAGAAACGCGCAGCAGAGATGAGATCCTCAGTCATAAACAAGAACAGGTTCATGCATCTGTACAGCACATTGAAAACAACGTGAGCCGACCAGAGTGCTTTACAGGCAGATCAAACAAGTCATGAAGGTCACACACACAAATATAAAATAGAGACACGATGACACCATGTGAGAGAACCACGTTCAAACCAATGTAGGTCATGAGGCTGGTTTTCAGCTCTGCTTTGACTGATTGAATCAAGTTTGCATTTCTAATATGTGGGGCCAATGAGTTCCACAAAGGGGGGCCCACAACCTGAGACGCGTCACCCTGCAGTTTGCGCTTAGCCCGAGGGACGACCAGCAGGGACTGCTCAGAGCACCTGACAGCTCGTGGTGAGGTGTAAGGGATTAAAAGATCAGATGAAGCATGACATGAAGCGACTTAAACATTTTAACAATAATTCTAAAAGGAGCGGGGAGCTATTGGAGGGGGGCGAGTACGGGGAGATGTGCTCACGCTTTCGTGTAGCAGTAGTGTTGTGCACAGACTGCAGACGTGAGAGGGCGGAGCGGCTGACCCCCAGGTAGGAACGGCTTGACTTTAAACAGGCTCTCTCTCACCTCAAACCAGAGAAGTAAAGCAGAGAGCAGAGCGTCCGTCCCAGTTATTACACAACGTATTTGAGCCCCGTCCTCCACCACAGTTTATTAACAACAGGCTATGAAGACTGGTCCTCTCCTGCAGAACGAAAGCACGTCAACAGAAGGTTAAAAAATCAACGGTTGAATTTCTGATTTTAACAAGAAGAACTGAGTCGCCTCCTGCAGTTTACCTTTGCTCTCCTCAGCTCCCCGGCGCCCCCAGAGGAGGCTTTATGCCATGGTCCGTGTCTGCCTCACCTATTGTTGTCCTAATCGAGAGTTCAACACCTGATGAGCTTGGGTCCAGCTCAGCAGACGGGGACACGTTGTAGGCAGCTTTGAAACACTAACAGTAGGAAACAGTTTGACTCAGACGTTCGATCCAGAAATGAAACTCGGTGTTGTTTTCCTCAGAGTCGGAGGAGTCTGTGTGAGGAGGCTCTGCTGAAGATCAGAGGGGTCATCAGCTTCACCTTCCAGATGACCGTGAAGAGATGCATCGTCCGGATCCGCTCAGACCTGAAGGCCGAGGTGAGACACACCGACGTCCTTTATCCTCAGTTACTGCCTCTGTCTGACAGTCTACAGTCTGAGCCGCCTCACACACACACACAGCCACTG
The DNA here is from genome assembly GCF_022749685.1 of Semicossyphus pulcher. Classification (NCBI taxonomy): domain Eukaryota; kingdom Metazoa; phylum Chordata; class Actinopteri; order Labriformes; family Labridae; genus Semicossyphus; species Semicossyphus pulcher. The sequence goes on from NW_027211748.1 coordinate 32,210,923, forward strand.
TTTGTGTGTGAAGAGCACAGAGTGACAGCAGCTACGTTCATCTGATCCTCAGCTCAAACTCAGCTTTGGCTTCATCCAGAAAACAGGACAATGTAACTGCAGCAGGCTGTCTTAGGCTGCTAGTATCCTAATCATGCATGATATTTACTGAGCTCATGTTACCATGGACAGGAAGTGACCAGTTACTTTAGTCGTCTCATTGATGAACTGATGAACTGATGGATGAACTGATGAACTGATGAACTGATGGATGAACTGATGAACTGATGAACTGATGGATGAACTGATGGATGAACTGATGAACTGATGGATGAACTGATGGACTGATGGATGAACTGATGGATGAACTGATGAACTGATGGATGAACTGATGAACTGATGGATGAACTGATGGACTGATGGATGAACTGATGGATGAACTGATGAACTGATGGATGAACTGATGGACTGATGGATGAACTGATGGATGAACTGATGAACTGATGGATGAACTGATGAACTGATGGATGAACTGATGAACTGATGGATGAACTGATGGATGAGGTGTTTGTGTTTTTCAGGCTCTGGCGTCTGCGATCGCGTCCACTCAGGTGATGACGGCTCAGCAGGTGGTGAAAGGAGAGAACGGAGACGAGGTCAGTTACAGACGGTTGATTTAATGTTGCATATTCACCACATTCAGAGGTCAGAGGTCGCTGCTTATTATAAGAAGCTTCACTTTGAAGAACCTGAAGGTGATGACCTGAAGAGAAGCAGAGAGTCTCTTCTGTTTCCTACAGTGAAAATGTTTCAAACTCACCTGATGTTTCAGGAAAGCCTCTCACAGGTGAGATTCTCCTGATGTTGCATTAGAAACGGTCAAACCAAACCCCATTCAAAAAAACATCATTTTAGAGTAGTCTTGTTGACGTCTTGCAGACAGACCTGACAGAGCATGAACTCAGGCTGTTTACAGTCAGCATCATGATGTAGATATTTCAGCATCCTGTCAGCGGGGGCGTCAGGTCCAGTTTACATGAAGATTGAACAGCGCCCCATCGTTCAGTTTCACACATGATAACAAGTGAATTCCTCCTGATACAGTTTAATTGACCTTGTTGTCTGTAAGTCTGATGGAGGATTTCGTCTCCAGGTTTTGATCCCGTTTGTGGAGGACGGTTCGGTGGTGGTGGAGCAGAACGTGAACCTGCCGGACTACCTCCCAGAGGACGAGAGTCCGTCTCAGGAGCCCGACAAGGCGGTGAGCCGGGTGGGATCCGGTCAGGACGGGGCGAGCTGGCTGGGTGCTGCCACCAACTTCCTGTCGCGCTCCTTCTACTGGTGACCCTGCGTCTAACCCCCCGCCTCCTCTCAGAACCAAAACCAGCTGCCAAATGTCACCCTGTGTGTCTCTGAGAGACGAGCACTGAGACAGAGACACGCTGCTGTTCCAGGTGAGACGGGCCGATGCTTCCACACAGCAGCATTCAGTTTGAAGTCTCTCTGTGAACACGTCCATCCGACCAAGATGTCTTAACAGACAGGAAGTGTCCTGCAGCAACATGAGCAAACACCAACGAGTTCGAATGAGAGGACGGAGCAGGACGGCCTCTCTTCCTTTCACCTTCTTCTTCTTATTTATTTGACCAACAGACTGAGTGACTCTGACGGGAGGAAGTTCAGTCAGCGTGCCTTCTCACACATCCTGTTCTTACCTTGTGACCCATCACTGATTATTGACTACAGGCTTATTGTTCACTGTTACAGATATCAGAAATCATGACTGATGCCAGCAGACTGTAGAGACGTGTCAAATTAACGTTAACAGAAATACAACATGAAGCTCACTTCCTCCGGTGACAGGAAGTTAACGGTTCAACACAGCTAACAGGCAACAACAGCTTCCTCCTTTTGGACCTGTTGGCTCGCCGTCCCCTCAAAGGTCAAAGCCTCAACACATCGCAGCGATTTAACCCTTTTGAGTATTAATAGAATAAAAACTTATTTTAACGTTAGCTTTGTTGCACCAGCCAACAAATTGATTCCACCTTTACCTTGTGTCCTCGCCGTGTTGGAGCCCTCAGGTGTCCTCGGCGTGTTGGAGCCCTCAGGTGTCCTTGGCGTGTCGGAGCCCTCAGGTGTCCTCGGCGTGTCGGAGCCCTCAGGTGTCCTCGGCGTGTCGGAGCCCTCAGGTGTCCTCGGCGTGTCGGAGCCCTCAGGTGTCCTCGGCGTGTCGGAGCCCTCAGGTGTCCTTGGCGTGTTGGAGCCCTCAGGTGTCCTCGGCGTGTCGGAGCCCTCAGGTGTCCTTGGCGTGTCGGAGCCCTCAGGTGGGCTCAGTCTGCAGCAGAGCAGCTTCTTGTGTCGGTCTGAAGCAGATATTCACGCTGATGGAAAGTTCAATGACTGTAGTGTTAGTGTTAGTTACGTCTCCTCTCGCCGTTCCTCCTCTACTCTGCTACTCGGGAACAGAACGCTGCAGGAGCCCCATTTATCAACAGAGCTGTCAATCATGAGGCCACGCCCCCTTTTTATAGCATCAAGTAACTCATTAAAAGGAAACTGAACACTTGGACATAAATCAGCATGATAAGAACTAACTATAATGACAGAAACTATGTTGGAGAAGAAGCCCCCGCCCCCCCGAAAAGGTCACAGGTTTGATTCCTCTTCACTCCTCCGGGATTAGTGAGGACGGTGCTTTACTTTCTGTTTCTGACTTTACTTTCTCTGTGAGGGTGCAGAGGTCAAAGGTCGTGATGTTTACCCCCTCCCTCCCGGAGCTTTTGTGAGTGTTCTCAGAGACGTCTGACAGGAACTCAGTGTTGTGAATCTGAGTTAGGTGTTTTTAACTAAAGTAAAAATCTGTGTGTAAACAGAAGAGAGCTGTGACACGCTCCTGAAACTCAAAGATCCCACAGCCAGTGAACGCCTCTGATGGACGCTCACTCCTGCAGGATTCAGTAGTGAAACATTTGTAATGAAGCGATTCAGAGTGGATTTCTCTCAGTCCAGCTCACATTCCTCTGCTCTGACTCATCTCCTGGTGCTCAGACAGGACACACACACACACACACACACACATACACACACACATACACACGCACGCACGCACACACACACACACACACACACACACACACACACACACACACACACACACACACACACACACACACAGTACAGCTGATCAGCTCTGTGTCCTCTGAGCTGAAACCACCTTCGATGACCTTGTACAGATTTGTCCTCATGTGATGTTGTTCTCATTCAGTGACTGTGTTCATGTACCTGCCAGGTGAGCTCACAGCTACACCGAGCCCTCTAACATTAGCAGAGAATCGTTTTTACGCAGTGTCAGTGTGACCATCTAAGCCGTCGCAGAGGAAAAAGGTTTTCTATAAATATTTATTAATAAAAACGTGTTTACAAGTTATTCCAACACTATTACAACTTATTGTCATTTAAAACATCTGGGCGCCGGTCTGGCTCAGCGGTTTAATCGGTGACCATACACACAGGCTACAGTCCTCGATGCAGCGGCCCCTGGTTCCTCCAGCCTCCCATCTGTTTTCACCATGTCTGGTATCCTGCTAGCTCCTGGTGCTGCAGCTAGCTGTAGCTGGCAGCCTACGGTAACGTTGATTGTTGTGAGGGTGGCGATGATGACGATGCCGTCTGTGACGAAGCGTTAGCAACAATCAGGTTATAACTGCAGCATGTTGTAAACAGGAGACGATGCGCGGCTCGGACTCAGAAACAGCTTAATGTGGAGATGTGACGTCACCACTGAACAACCAGGTAGCGCCACCGCCTGGATAAAATACAGTAACACAGTAACACACCTCTCTGCATGCTACACCGAGGTCACAAAGGACACCGCCCACTCTTTATGTGACAAACATGTATTAACAGTGCGTCTTATAGACCACATTTTACGGTGATTCAGGGACATCAGCTCTTTGTTCACTAGTTCGAACGATTTAAAATAATTTAAAGAGATTTCTTACATTGTGAACCTTATTATTAATTACACAATAATTAGATATTGATCATTTAATGAATGATGTCTGTCCTGTTTAAACAGTTATATACAGTGAACTGGTTTAAATGTAGGCATCAGTGATCATGGATCATCAGTGTCTGCTGATGATTAAATGTTAAAGGGTTTGGCATCCATTGCTCTGCCTCCACCACACACTGTCCAATCACATTCTGAGCATGACGAACCTTAACACAGTGTTGACCCGAACACAGGCTGGATCACACGCAAGCACACGCACACACGCACGCACACGCACGCAAACACACGCACATGCACACACACACGCACAAACGCAGGTGAAGCTGTAGATTGAAATGAACGTACTGAGCACTTTGGAGTCGACTATATACTATATGTATATAAGAAGTGGACGTAGCCAGCGCAGCGTCACACAGGGCTAAAGTTTGGCGTTTTGGCCGTCGCAATCTTGGTTTTCTGGAGCCGGAAGTGACCATATTTGGACCCCAGGGTGGAACGAGGGGAGAGCTTACGCTAAGTTATCAAAGTCTTACCGTCTGTTCCCAGTACACGGTTAATGCTAGCGCTAGCTTTGTTAGCAGGGCCCATCTGTAATTCTTAGTGATATACATAGTGATGCTAATTTTGGCTGATAACAAACAAGCTTTAAACTAACGGCATCCAAACACTGAACTAGACATTTCAAAGTCTCTGTGGTAGCGACCTGTCACTCACAGGTAGCCCCGCCCTAACCCCTCCCCTCTTCCTGGTCTGTGTGACTCTCAATGGGAGCATCAGTGACTACATGAACATCATGCTGTGTTGAAGAAGAAACTAGAGACTGAGACCATAAACTCATTAGGAACATGTTTACTGAGGGAATACATCAGGAGAGGAGGAGGAGCATGTTCTCATAGACTTCTATAGAATCACACGAGGAGTCGCCCCCTGCTGCACATTAGAGAGAATGCAGGTTGAAGACACTGACGACATCCACTTCTTACAAACAGTCTATGGTAGAGAGAGCTAGCTTAGCAATGTTAGGCTACATCCAACCCATAATGCATCACTGTAGAGCGTGTTCAGAGTCCATGTGTTCGGGTCAGTGCAGTCAGTGAGCTGTTACGTCTTTCTGTTCACATCCTCGTGAACTCTCCTCTCATTCTTTACTCAGGTTTGACTCAAACTTTCTTTAAACTCTTTTCTCTGTTTCTGGTGGTTTCTGTTGAACTCTGGGTCTTTGAGTTTTCCCTGAAACATGCCGACAGTGTTCCTCCTCCTCCTCCTCCTCCTCCTCCTCCTCCTCCTCCTCTCCAGTGTGCTGCTGTATGAACAGTCTGTTCTGTAATGATTCCTAAAGATGTTCAGAGAATAAAAACTGTGTCATGAATGTTTGAAGTGAAACAGGTTGTGTCTGAATCACCAGCTCCAGCTACAAAGACCCAGAGGTCAGACACAGAGAGACACGAGGCTGCAGCGACAGCGACACACACTCAGATCCTTTATAGTAACACAGCTGAGGAGATGACAGTCGAACCAGGATCCTTAAAAACTCACACAGACAAATAGAGAACGTATCCAATAAAACTTAAAGAGTCAGAAGTTTCACTGCTGTGCACTGAATCCACATGTCACTCAATATTTCACACAAAAACTGAGTCTAAAATGTCTTAAATCAGATGTCCTGATTCTGTGACGGGGAGCAATAACGTGGCAGATAAAGACTCTTTTACGCTCCGGCTCCGGGACAGGACAACACAGGAACAATAACATTTGATCCAACAAAAACCAAATGTGTAGCGGCATTCTACCACAAAAAATGCAACTTGAGGGAACGTGAAGCCTTTCCAGCTCATGCTGGTGTGTAAAAAATGAGGTCCTCCATCGTATGCGTTTAACACTTTATTAGATCACAAACATTAAAAACACCTACAAGAAGACGGTGTAAAACGACTGTACCAAAAACTCATTTACTCGACACAAACAGACACGGTTGAAAAACTGTGTGGCTTCCCCTGATTCTCATTTTCCTAATCACTGATCACCTGTGTCTCCCCTATCTAGCCTCCATGTGACTAATCACCACCTATGCCCACAGCGGTGCAGGTAACCAATAGCAACCATAGTGCCTATCATGAACACACACCCACATTCACGCACACAAACATACACAAGTCTAAATTGGCTGCAACAAAATGATTTAAGTGAAATAAAAAAGTCATCTTAATAAGAGTCATAATGAAAAACAGCAGCAAGAACACAAGAGACACGGTGACAACTAACGGTGTAAAGACGAGATGCTTTTAAGGAGAGATTTGACTGGAGGAGAAGAATCGGATTCAGGGCCGACAAACGAAAACACGTCTGTAAAAACAAGTGAAAGAAGCATGTCTCACACGAGCAACATGGCACCTGTCAGAACAAGACACCAATAACAGTTCAACTTTGTTCATAAAGCTCCTCTCAGACAACCGGGCCTCAGGCTCTGTTTGAAGAGAACAAAAACTCAACGACCTTCTTCAAGAGGAACATCCAACAGATCGCGTGACGGCCTTCTGTTTCTCTCATCCACTGATGAGGTCACAAACGTGTCGCTGTGGTTACTGATGTGTAGCAGCGTGTTCATGTGTCACACTCAGTGATCCACACTACAGGATGTACAGCTCACTGCTCTTTCCTTTATTACTCAAGATGTTAAACTACAGTATGCGCTGTGCCCACGGCGTGCACAAGCATCACTGATAACTGATTATTGTTCTGAATGTTTGGACAGCAGATGAGCTCAGTGAATTATTATTAAATCCCGATATTTAACAGAAAAGTGACCGAAGGATGTTTTCTGTCAACTATAAACGACAGGTGAACTAAAAGACATTTAGGCTTTAGGAGCTCCGCCCTCACCACGAGTCTTTGTGTGTGCAGAAGCACAAGTGTATTCCCTGTCTCATGAGAAGTGACCACAGTCGACCCATTGAGGATGAAAAGGATGACTCTGAGCCTGAATCAGACCATGACGCTCGGCAGAACGGAGCCCTGGCTGCTCTCTGTGTTCTCTGAGTGAAGAGAAAGAAGCTCTTTGAGCCGTGCAGCGACTCCTGAAGGCGACACGAGCTGAACGCAGACTTTTGTTTGGGTCTGAATGAAACGTCCAGCTCGCCTGTCAGACGCAGAGTCGAGCCGGGGGGAGAAAAGCTGCGAGTTGTTGACGCCTGAATGCAGCTCAGCACTGAGAGGTTACTGCAGGTCATCCACAGGGAGCTGAAGAAAACAAGCAGCCTGTAAACGCCTCATCAGTGTTTGATCACTTCAGGGTTTCTCCTCTTCATCGGTGTCTTCTTCACTCTTCCTCATGAACCGTTTCCAGCAGAAACATGGTGACCAGTCCTCATGTGAAACCCTCACAGCCTGAGCTCAGAGGTGCTGCTCCCGAGACACCGGCCCGCTCGGTCTCATAACAGCCCCCACCCACCCCGACACTTCCTGCCCCCACCCCAGATACAGGACAAGCAAACGAACACAGAGAGCTGTGCTTCGAGCTGCCCACCTGTGATCGGATCACCCAGGACACATACGATGGGGTGGACAACAACTGAACAGCTTGTTTGCACAGACGCTCAGAAACTGACTGGATCACCTGTCAGGTGAAACAGTGTGTGTGTGTGTGTGTGTGTGTGTGTGTGTGTGTGTGTGTGTGTGTGTGTGTCTGTGTGTGTGTGTGTGTGTGTGTGTGTGTCTGTGTGTGTGTGTGTGTGTGTGTGTGTGTGTCTGTGTGTGTGTGTGTGTGTGTGTGTGTGTGTGTGTGTGTGTGTGTGTGTGTGTCTGTTGCAGCTGATTCAAAAGACGCTGTGTGTGTGTGTGTGTGTGTGTCTGTGTGTGTGTGTGTGTGTGTGTCTGTGTGTGTGTGTGTGTGTGTGTGTGTGTGTGTGTCTGTGTGTGTCTGTGTGTGTGTGTGTGTGTGTGTGTGTGTGTCTGTGTGTGTGTGTGTGTGTGTGTGTGTGTGTTTGTCTGTGTGTGTGTGTGTGTGTGTGTGTGTGTGTGTGTCTGTGTGTGTCTGTGTGTGTCTGTGTGTGTGTGTGTGTGTGTGTGTGTGTGTGTGTGTCTGTGTGTGTGTGTGTCTGTGTGTGTGTGTGTGTGTGTGTGTGTGTGTGTGTGTGTCTGTTGCAGCTGATTCAAAAGACGCTGTGTGTGTGTGTGTGTGTGTGTCTGTGTGTGTGTGTGTGTGTGTGTCTGTGTGTGTGTGTGTGTGTGTGTGTGTGTGTGTGTCTGTGTGTGTCTGTGTGTGTGTGTGTGTGTGTCTGTGTGTGTCTGTGTGTGTCTGTGTGTGTGTGTGTGTGTGTGTGTGTGTGTGTGTGTCTGTGTGTGTGTGTGTCTGTGTGTGTGTGTGTGTGTGTGTGTGTGTGTGTGTGTCTGTTGCAGCTGATTCAAAAGACGCTGTGTGTGTGTGTGTGTGTGTGTCTGTGTGTGTGTGTGTGTGTGTGTCTGTGTGTGTGTGTGTGTGTGTGTGTGTGTGTGTGTCTGTGTGTGTCTGTGTGTGTGTGTGTGTGTGTGTGTGTGTGTCTGTGTGTGTGTGTGTGTGTGTGTGTGTGTTTGTCTGTGTGTGTGTGTGTGTGTCTGTGTGTGTGTGTGTGTGTGTGTGTGTGTGTGTGTGTGTGTGTGTGTCTGTTGCAGCTGATTCAAAAGACGCTGTGTGTGTGAGACGATGAGTTTCACGTTGTGTGTTCAGTCCACAGACGTTCTCTCGAACACGTGTCCACATGTCTCTGCTGATGGTATCGAACCTGCGCCTCGTCCACTGAACACATGAATCGTTTCTGTCTCAACATGAAAACCAGCAGAAAGAAACGTTCTGACGTTACACTGACAGGAAGTGATTCATGAAGCTGGTCACCGACGCACTGTCTGACTAACTCAGACTCAGAGGTGCAGCTTCCTGCTGTGATGTCATGTGTGATGTCATGATGACCTGATGTGTGCATCCACCTCAGGTTCATGTTCCGACTTGACGGCAGTCTGACTCTCACCAACGTAACGAATGTTTACTTTAACAAAATCCTCCGACTGCTGACCGTCCTGACTCACATGATGTCCATGTTCTGCTGACTGTCAGGTCAAAGGTCAATTATATCACTGAAGCTCTTCATGTGACGACGGAACAGGAAGCTGAGACATCACCTGAGGATCCTCTGATGTTCTCCTGGTTCTGTCTGCAGCCACTCTTCTCTTCAGTGTGTGTGTGTGTGTGTGTGTGTGTGTGTGTGGTCACACATCGATCTGAGTGAGTCCTGACAGCGTGATGGGAGGTCGAGTCATCTTGCTGATGTCATCAACACCTGCTGAGACCTGCGTTCACACCTAACGAGTGTCCTGGTCCAGATTATGAGAAGTTGATTAGGATCAGGATCACACCCCTCCATCCTCACACACAGCGCGATACACTTGTGTGTGTGCTTACCTGAGTGTAGATTACGTTGTTGCAGTGTAACAGGAAGTTCATTAGTGAACAACAAACTTCATGGACAGCAGCGATGGCAGGCAGCCAGTCGGAGGAGGAGGAGGAGCCTGTCGGTGTGAGGAGGAGGAGGAGCCTGTCGTGGTTCCCTGAGCCAATCACAGCGTACAGGTGAGTGTGGGAGTGGTTCAAATTAGCAGCTGGGCCCCATTCAGACCGAACATGGTGAAAGAGCGATGCAGAGTTGGTCTTCTGGTAGACAGGTAGGCGCCTCAAACCGGCTAGGACGAGCTAACCGGCGGTTAGCATGCTAGCGCAAAGCTAAACGTGATGCTGTCCGTGTTAGCCCGGCAGGGTGGGCGTGTTCTCGCACGAGAGAGTGAAAGTGAGCTTCTGGTGACGAAGAGCCCAGGAGGAGGAGGGGCCCAAGGAAAAATCCTCCTTCCTGCTTGATTATTATTATTATTATTATTAATATTTTATTATTTTTTATGTCTATATTTCTACTATTTTTACCCTTTCTAATCAGAGCGTAACCAGAGGGACAATAAACATCTTGAATCTTGAATTATACCTTTAATCTAATTATAGTTACATTTGTTCTTATTATCTAAGCTCCTCCACAAACCTCTGTGTGCCTCCTCCTGGTGTAAAAGTACCCCTGGTTGTGAATCAGTGCATTATGGGATATGTAGGCAGTCTGAACATGTTGGATTATGTTTGTTGTTGGACTCAGTGAGGTCATTATCTACACAAAAACATCATCTAAAGGATTTTAAATATAAAAATAAATTTAATGTGTCCAGGACAGAAATACATGCGACACCAGCACTTTGGCAAAACCGGGTTAAACTGACCCACAGTCTAGATGTTACCACAGGAGAAACCCTGCTGAGTGACCCGGGGCAGGTTCACCCAGCCCTGAGTCAATGTGTCACCTCTGTACAGCACCTCACTGTTACCTCACATAACCTCATTTTATCAGGAGGGGTTTTATTTTGAAGGTCCCAGCCGGAAGCAGTGCGTGTGAGTCTCCTGATCCTGACAGCAGTGTGTTGTGTTGCACAGGACTCTCGGGTCCGTCTCCACGGGCGATCACACAAACATGTCTCCGCTGCTGGTGCTCCTGCTTGGCCTCCTCTCCCTGATCCTGTGCGTGCTCCGCCGGAGGAGGAGGTGAGTACACCCGCTCGACAAGAACCGGAGTACTGCGAGAACTACCGAGCAGGATTAGAGTACAAGTAGTGCAGTATTATCCGCTACATGTAGGTACAGTGTCACAGTAAAAGTTCTTCATGCCTCTTGGAGCTGCTTTTCTAAAATATGTAACTTTTTAAATGCACTTCTGAATGGACAGAGAGGTGAGTTATGGGTTACTGAAGGGCTGAGACACAGCTTGGCATTAAAGGGTAGTTCTGGTGTTTTAAACCTGGGCTCTACTTTACATATGTTGGGTCTAAATCATAAACACAAAAAGTTTAGAATGTCTCCAGTGGATATTTTCTGCGGGTCGTCTGAAACAGGCTGTAATGTAATCCTTTGGGAAAATGCGCCACAAAACAGGCATCTTTGTTTACGGCCACCAGACTCCTTTGACAAAAACAGTGATTTTAGCTCACAGGACACAGGAGCTGCTGGGACCTGATCCAACAACATATTTGTGTAACCCACATTAACACAAACAGATTTTTACAGAGGCAGGGCAGCAGCTCCTGTTCTCTGTGAGCTAAAATCAGTGTTTTTCTGAATGGAGTCTGGTGTGTGTGCAGAGAGCGATGTAACATCTGTGTGTGGTTAAAACAATCATCTTCCTCTGTAACAAAAAGGTCTATCTCTGTAGGGATCCTTTCTGTCATGTTGTCACACACTTAGAATAACAAGCTGAGCCTGTCAGTGGAAACAACAAGAACTTTTAGTGGACGACCTTTGACCCATCAAGGATTATGTTGCAGCCATTACAGCCTGTTTCACTGCTGCAGGTAGACCTATCACACATTTAGACCCCAACTAAATGTCAGCAGAGAGAGTCTGAAAAGAACCCGTTTGTTTGAGTACAAAGTATTTTAACTTTCATTTTGATGGTCTGTGGACCCGCTGAGGGTCCTGACCCCCACGCTGGGACCCTGAGAACCTCGGAGAACAGTTTCAGTTTAGTGTGGGGGAGTTTCCTGAATTCAGATGAGCCGAACGTCTCAGACTCCTGCTGGGATTTTCCGTTCTTAATGTGGACCAGCTGTTGTCAAACACACGACTGTTTCTGACTCTGTTCCTCTTTTGTTCTTTGGATTTGAAATGTTTTCTGCAGTCAGTGGAGCTCGTCCAGTTTATGTGCAGTGTATGATGAGCCACAGCAGGAGAGAGAGCAGTGTGTGTTTGTCTCTCTGACTGTGTAATAATCATCAGCTCTCGTTTATCCTGAGTTGTTCGTCTGGTCCCTGCTCTGATTCTCTCAGTGCTCACTGTATGCTACCTGCTCCACAGCAGACAGACACAGGTAGGGAGCAGCAGGAGAACATAGGGGAGCATTTAGAGACAGGTATTTATATCAGAGAGACAATATTATACCAGATGCTTGAGGATCATTTAAAACAGGCACTCAAACGCTCCATAAAACATGAGAAGGTCTCTTTAACTCTGAACATGAAGACCTGAAGCTTCAGTACGGGGTGAGAACACGTCCGTCAGCTGTATCAGAAGCATCACCTGCGTCTTTCTCTCAGCACAAGCTGAACCGAACCTTCACTCGAGCTGATGGCTCAGTTCATCCATCAGTCAGAGAGTTAACCAGCGACTCCTGAGAACTCTTGAACCGTCACTCTTTAAGCACACAGGAGAGGCAGTGTGACGGTTCAGCTCAAAGCTCCGTGATGATGCTCTGAGGAGGTCTGAGTCTGTGTCGCCTCGTGATGAGCAGCCTGGTGATGTTTCATAAACCAAATTCATGATATATTAATAATAATAATCAGCAGACTGATGGATAATGAGAGTAATCAGAGCTCAGGTCAGTGAGCTGCTGTGGAAACACATTGGGAGGAAAAGCGTGTCCTGGGGTTTCTCCCTCTCTGTGTTTAAAGAGCAGCCCGAGGCTGCGCTCACATGTCCCATCTTGTTACCTGGATTTCTTACCTGAGAAGGAGAACATTAAATGTTCCTCTGACGCAACGTTCCACCTTCAGCTCTCGTGTTACCACGTTACACTCTGCTGCTCGTGTTGCTGTAAGATGAGGAACCAATGAAAGGACCCGGTCAACACGTTCTCAATCCTCTTGTTCTCCTGTAAACTGATCCAGACACAAAGCTCGTTCAGACACAGCCGGATGTTTCAGACAGAGCCGGTGGAATGTCTCCAAACAACACAGAGGTGCTTCATTAGTTTTATTAACCCTGGAATCGTCTGCTCGGTGTTACACTCTGAACCCTAACCCTAAAGTCTCTTTAAAATGAAACCCATGACAATGATGATAAAAGGAAGCTAAGGGTGCTAACAGGTGACAGGAAGTGTCAGGACGAGTCTGTGTGCTGGAGCTCATGGTGCAGGAGGAACGTCCACAGGCAGGAAAGAGTTAATTTCCCTCCTGACCAGCAGAGTCAGAGCGGGAGGAGGGAGTGTCTGCTTCACACTGTTCAAAGTCCCCCATGAATCATGGTGTGCACACACACACACACACACACACACACACACACATGTATAATCATGTGTAGATAGGAACAATAACAAAGCTGTGAGTCAGTGTTTCTCTCTGTGTGTGCTGCAGGAGGGAAGGCGAGCCTCCGCTCATCACCGGATGGATTCCTTACATCGGGAAAGCTCTGGAGTTTGGAAGAGATGCCAACAGGTTTCTTGACAAACATAAGAGGAAGTTTGGAGATATTTTCACAGTGCAGATGGCAGGTGGGTATTCAAACTCCCTATCAGGAGCCAGTTAGGCTAGTTAGTGAGCTAGTTAGGTCAAACTGAACCACACTTGTACACAGTTAAAGGGTCATTCTGCTCATTTTAGACCACAAAAGTGTCTACACAAAGTGTGTGAATGTCTCCAGGAGGTGTGTTCAGCCTGCAGCAGTGAAACAGGCTGTAATGGCTGCAACATAATCACTGAAGTCACACATGAACACAAACTAAGTCAAAGACGGAGGCAGCAGCTCCTGTGTCCTGTGAGCTAAAATCCCTGTTTTTCTGAATGGAGTCTGGTGTGTGTGCAGAGAGCGATGTAACGTCTGTGTGTGGTTAAAACAATCATCTTCCTCTGTAACAAAAAGGTCTATCTCTGTAGGGATCCTTTCTGTCATGTTGTCACACACTTAGAATAACAACCTGAGCCTGTCAGTGGAAACAACAAGAACTTTTACTTTGAAAGGGCAAATTTACCCAAAGGATCCTCTAGCCCTTTTCACGCTGCCAGTTCAAGGCGGGATTATTACGCTTCTGTTACGTTCTGTCTTCTATGTGGAACACACGGAAGCTGAATGTGGGCCGAAGTTCTCTGAGCGGCATCCGAGGTAGTAACAGAGGGCGAAACAGCGTCCCATGTAAACAGCGGAGCCAGCACGGCGGAACAGCGCCATGTGTGTGTTTGAGCACGCGCTGTTTGTTTACACCTCGTGCACGTTTTGTTTCCGGTGAACGCTGTAAAAACACACAGCGGGGCGGCTTCACGCCGGCGTTGGTTGGTCCGATGTAGAATGACAAAGGCTGCATGGCGGCAGAGCTTCGTTACGGCGCTGAGGCGGGACCACAGAGTGAAAAGAGCTCCTGTTGCAGACGTTACAGCCTTTGTCACGGCTGCAGGCTGAAACAATCTACTGGAGACATTCAAAAGCTTTAGTGTGTATTAGTCATGACATTCTGTAAAACTAGGACCAAGGTTTAAAGCACAGTTGGAGCCCTCTAATCCATGATCACGTCTTTGCACAGCTGACTCAGCCTGGCTGCAGACTGGATGGTGACACACCGCTGAGAAGAACTCTGCACTTAACCAGAACTCTGTGAGAAAGCTCAAAGGTTCAAAGTGTTCATTGATTAAAACATGTCAGAGCTCCTCCCAACAATCCAAAACACAGGAAGTAAATATCTCCAAAATAAAACTACAGATAAAACCAAATCAAACTTTGTCAGCTGTCAAAGTACGTCTGTAAGATGTCCACAGTCTCAGGTGAGGTCTCTGCGAGCTCTGCGTGTCCTCTGCGGGTATAAAAACATGCAGCACATCAACTTCCTGCTGTGATCGTGATTCTGACGAGGTCACATCAGGTGTTTAATTTGTGCAGGAAATGCTGGAGTCTGATGTATTATGATACAAGTATTATGATAATGACGTCACCTCTCCCTGCAGGTAAATACATGACCTTCGTCATGAACCCGCTGCTCTTTCCAAACATCATCAAACATGGCCGCCAGCTCGACTTCCACGAGTTCTCCAACAAGGTGGCGCCAAAGACCTTCGGCTACCAGCCCACCAACAGCGTGAAGTTCCCCCGCCTGCAGGAGAAGATCGGCCGCTCCTTCCAGCTCCTCCAGGGAGACAACCTCACCCTCCTGACAGAGAGCATGATGGGAAATCTCATGCTGTTGTTCCGTCAGGACCACCTGGGGGAGAGGCCTGGGGAGGAGGGCGGCTGGAGGAGCGGCAGCATGTACAAGTTCTGTAACTCCGTCATGTTCGAGGCCACCTTACTCACCTTGTACGGCCAGCCGGTGGCGGCGCGGAGGCACAACGGGATGGGCGTTCTGCTGGAGGACTTTCTCAGGTTCGACTCCATGTTTCCTCTGCTCATGGCTCAGATCCCCATCTGGCTGCTGGGACGGACCAACTCCGTCCGCAAGAAGCTGATCAACTACTTCCTGCCGCACAGGATGTCATGCTGGTCCCACACCTCCCAGTTCATCCAGAGACGCTCGGAGCTGTTCGAGCAGTACGAGGCGATGAGGGACGTTGACAAAGCAGGTACACAGGTTTGACTCCGCCTCCGAGAATCTGTAATATATGTTCACCACCTGTCAACTGTTGTGGTCCTCGTACCTGGACGGCAGGTAGATCATTTGCTCTTCTGAACATGTCAGGTGAGCGCCTCGGATCTGCTCAGCTTCTCTGGTCTGGTAACTGGAACTTCTCCCTTGAAGTGCCCCCTCCAGACAGTTTCACGCCCCGTGATCACCCCCCCCCCCAGCCCCTTGCCCACTTTGAGCATTTGTCAGAATTGTGCAGTGGGCGGAGTTATGGTCAGACCTGTGGGTGCAGTTACACTTTCATGTAAAGCAAAGTTAGATTCTTCAGCAGAAGTGTCAGTGATTGAACTTCCAGCACGTGTTGCAGAGTAAAGTTATTGTCTTCTGAGACTCAGGTGAGACTACAGGTCAGGTGAGACTACAGGTGACGTGAGACTACAGGTCAGGTGAGACTACAGGTGACGTGAGACTACAGGTCAGGTGAGACTACAGGTGACGTGAGACTACAAGTCAGGTGAGACTACAGGTGAGGTGTGGGGGAGGTTTACTTCAGGTTTAACAAAGCTTAGGAGACCAAAAGCATTTTAGATGATGCACAATCGCAAAGATGGTCAAACCAAACTCTATTAAAAAAACAGGCATTTTAAAGTAGTGTTCTTGTCGTGTTGCAGCTCAGCACACTGAGCACTGCTCAGCCTGAAGGAGCTGGAAGCAGCAGGAGAGGTCATCAGACACAGCTCAGGAGGAGGAGGGGGGTTAACCAGCTGTGATGTTGTGAACACAGACAGGATGGAGTTTGGTTCTGATGAAGGATCTCGCTTGTCTTCAGTTTCAGTGTCGCCTCCTTAGTCGAGGCTTCAGGAACAAATCGTCTTTATTAAGATGATGTTTTGGTGTTTCCTCTGAGCTCTGACTGGACCCCCCCCCCTCCTACTTTCAGCTCATCACTTTGCCATCCTCTGGGCGTCTGTGGGGAACACCATCCCGGCCTGCTTCTGGTCCATGTTCTACCTGGTGAGTCACCCTGAGGCCCTGGAGGTCGTCCGTCAGGAGATCCACGACGTCCTGCAGCTCAGCGGCGTCGAGATCAGCACCGACAAAGACGTGACGCTGAGCAGAGAGCAGCTGGAGAAGCTTCTGCATCTGGGTACGACGGTTTGATCTGTAAATATGTTCAGGGTCATGTGATAGGATTGACTTCCTGCTTTAAAAGCTCAATGATGACAGACCCTGATCTTCGTCCACAGACAGCGCCATCAACGAGAGCCTCCGTCTGTCCTCGGCCTCAATGAACATCCGTGTAGTTCAGGAGGACTTCAGTCTGCGGCTGGACGGCGAGCGCTCGGTGGTCGTCAGGAAAGGTGACTTCATCGCCCTCTACCCTCAGAGCATGCACATGGACCCCGAGATCTATGACGAGCCACAGGTACGACCGTCTGCTGATCGATCACTCATCAATAATGACAATGACAACACGATTAGCACCTCCAATTTAAAGCTGAAGCTCCTCCTTGAATTCAGTGTTTGACTGAAGTCCAGGTGTTGTGGCTTGAGGGGATGCTTCTTATCAGATTGTTGTATATTGATCACATTGTGAAGAAATATCACAAGTAGGACAGCACACACCTGATGTCTGTGTAAAGTGTCTTTTGTTTTGATTTGGTGCTATAAAGATAAAAGTTGATTGCTTGATTGATTGAAGTCCATGAGCCAATCAGGAGCTTGTGGGCGGGACGAGCACACTAAGCACTACTGAGCATGTCCGGTTGTCTTTGAATTTGTCCTCAGTGTTTTTTATCCATTTAATTTCTCAGTTCTTTGGTGTTGTAACTAAATTACTGATAATCTGTGGATGTTTAACAGCCTGAACAGTTTGGACAGTTCACCAAACCCTCCGTCACAGAGTGACACTGAAGATGCCGCTATGGGAGTGGTCTCAAACATGAGGAAGATACAAGAGGCAGCGAGACGTTGTGGTTATGAAATGTTTTCGTCAGTGTGCCGGCTCTTGTAACAGGTCGTGGCAGGTTGTGATTTTCATTGTGGTTTCTGACCCGTCAGACGTTCCAGCTCGACCGCTACCTCCAGGACAACAGAGAGAAGACGGACTTCTACAAGGACGGTCAGAAGCTGAAGTATTACCTGATGCCGTTCGGCTCCGGCTCCTCCATGTGTCCCGGCCGATACTTCGCCGTCAACGAGATCAAACAGTTCCTGTGTCTGCTGCTGCTCTACTTCGACCTGCAGCTGGAGGAAGGTCAGACCAGAGCCAGGCTGGACTCCAGCAGAGCTGGGCTGGGCATCCTGCTGCCCACCGAGGACGTCCGCTTCCGCTACAGGCTGAGAGCAGCCTGACCGAGGCTCCAGTCAGACGAGGCCTAAAGGGAGAAATACATTTTTATAATAACAAAGGAGAACATGAGAACAGTGTGAAAGAGGTCCGACATCTCATCCCGACTCAACATGACCTGATGGGAATCGACCTGATGTGATGAAACCTGACTCGACTCGACCTGACTCGACTTGACTCGATCTGACTCGACTCGACCTGACTCGACCTGACTCGACTCGACTCGACCTGACTCGACTCGACCTGACCTGACTCGACCTGACTCAACTCCACCTGACTCGACTCCACCTGATTCCACCTGACTCGCCTCGACTCCACCTGACTCGACTCCACCTGACTCGACTCCACTCGACCTGACTCGCCTCGACTCCACCTGACTCGCCTCGACTCCACCTGACTCGACTCCACTCGACCTGACTCGCCTCGACTCCACCTGACTCGACTCCACTCGACCTGACTCGCCTCGACTCCACCTGACTCGACTCCACTCGACCTGACTCGACTCCACTCGACCTGACTCGACTCTAGCTGATGGTCACGGTGTAACAAACGCATTAGGAGCCTCAGCAGAACAATAACAGTCATTAAAACACTAATTATTATAATTACTTTGTGAATGTTTTGGAGACTCGTGCACTCGTGTGATTTGAACTGTAAAACCAGGAGGTCTGGTCTCCAGCTGTGGATCCCTGTGAGTGTAGGATCCTTCGTCCCATCACGGTGGTTTGACAGGTGGTATCTGTGTCGGAGTCGCTCCATATTTACTGTATAATGCAGCTTGTTAGATTATATTGACCCCCTCTAACTGAGTTTAGCCTTTTACACTGTAAAACTACCTTTGTCTCATGTGAATGTCAGATTATTCTGAGGTGTAATTACGTGACGTGACACCGAGCACTGTTAAAGGCCTTTAAAGAGAAGCAGTGCTGAATGAGCCCGGCACTATACTGAACTCTGCAGTCACTGAAAGTACAGATATAACCATGTTTAATGCTTCTTAATCAGCTGTGATGCTTTTATAGTGTTGCACTACTGCTGTTGATACTAATGTTAAAGGAACAGTCCAACATCTCAGTAAACCCTCTTCTTGTCTGTGTGCTCCACAGTCACATGTTTGAGATGGATATAATAAAGATTCAGGACATATTTAGCCTAGCTTAGCACAAAGACTGGAAGCAGAGGGAAGATGCTAGCCTGGTTCCATCAAAAGAGAAACCATCCACCTTCCAAGAATTTGTTAGCAATTGATCTTGTGCGAGCCAAAAGTGTACAAACAAAAACTTCACACTGCTAGCTTTCTACAAGGACTTAATCAAGTGGTGTAGCCCCAGTGTTAGCTTTAAAGTTAGCATAACAAGTTAGCACATTAGGTCATAACTAGTTAGCTTAAAGTGCAAACTGCATCCTCTGTCTCTAGGTCAGCTATAGCACTCAGCAGATAACTATCTTATACAAAATAACTAATAGAAATGTTACGGTGTTAGCAAAAGCTAGCTTTAGAACTCCACCTCCCAGCAGGTGTAGGAAAAGAACTGTAAAAGGAGACATTGTGGTGTTAGCAGTTAGCATTAGAGCTATTTTGTGACTAGCGGTGTCTTAGTGGGATTGGACTGACTAGCTGGTTAGCTAACAAGATACAATAATATACAATGAAATCAAGTTTCATTATTCACCAGCTGCTCCAAGATGGCTGACAGGAGGGTTTCCTAAAACATGGGACTGTTCCTTTAGTGTCGCTGCCGTGAACAGTGTGAGTGAAACAGTTTAAATGTTGAGGGAATCAGACGGCAGCTGTAAAAAATAATACAGAGACGATAAAATGTTGATATTTTTGCAGTAATTTTTTAAACATTTGTATTTTTTTAAGATTTTTTAATGTGAGTTGATTTGTGATGAACTGTTTCTCTGTCAGTCATGAATAATAAACACTTTTGTACTCTGACATGAAGTCGTCCGCGCTCTGAGATGGAAGAAGACTGATGTAGAACATGCAGAGATCTGACCTATAACTTCTCTGTCATTGAATCAGTCTCATTTTTACAGGCTGATGATGTTCTTTGTTACTGAATGTCACTTTGATGCTCTGATGGTTTAGTGGTGACAGTCTGAACATTGAAATAAGAGACTGGACATGATCAGAAAATAAATAGTCATTGTTTTAGGCTTACGGACATCACCATACATTTTATTTACTCTGTTTTCCCGTGAGTAATTTCAGTTGTTTTCTGGAGATTCGACCTATTTATCTCGTTATCTCGAGATATCAAAGCTGGTTTCCTCGTGATAACGGGATCATTTTCTGTCGATGTAGAAAACAGAACAACAGGCTGCTCACTGTGATATCACAGAGCAGGACATACCATGCTGCCATCGACCACACTGATGAGGTAAGTTAAGCCTGTTTCTCTGTTTGTTAAGTGCTTTTAGAGTTATGACCATCTGACGTTACGGTGGTGCAGCGCTGTTATCTCAAGATAACTAGATAAATAAGTCGAGATCTCCAGACAACAATAGAAATTACTCATTATCACAGGAAATAAGATATATGGACGCATGTCCGCTGAGGGTTTCCGTACTTGAGAGCACATTTCCTTGAAAAAACAAATAAGGTTCTGTTGGACAAAGTCAACGTTTTTAATGAATGCATAATGTGGATCACACAGTCTATCACAGTCTATCACACAGTCTATCACAGTCTATCACAGTCTATCACAGTCTATCACAGTCTGTCACAGTCTATCACAGTCTATCACACAGTCTATCACAGTCTATCACACAGTCTATCACAGTCTATCACAGTCTATCACACAGTCTATCACAGTCTATCACACAGTCTATCACAGTCTATCACAGTCTGTCACAGTCTATCACACAGTCTATCTCACAGTCTATCACACAGTCTATCTCACAGTCTGTCACACAGTCTGTCACAGTCTATCACAGTCTGTCACACATTCTATCACACAGTCTGTCACACAGTCTGTCACAGTCTATCACACAGTCTGTCACACAGTCATTCACACAGTCTGTCACAGTCTATCACACAGTCTATCACACAGTCTGTCACACAGTCTGTCACAGTCTATCACAGTCTATCACACAGTCTATCTCACAGTCTATCACAGTCTATCACACAGTCTATCTCACAGTCACAGTCTATCACACAGTCTATCACAGTCTATCACACAGTCTATCACAGTCTATCACACAGTCTGTCACAGTCTATCACACAGTCTATCACAGTCTGTCACAGTCTATCACACAGTCTATCACACAGTCTATCACAGTCTGTCACAGTCTATCACACAGTCTATCATAGTCTATCACAGTCTATCACACAGTCTATCACAGTCTGTCACAGTCTATCACAGTCTATCACAGTCTATCACACAGTCTATCACAGTCTATCACACAGTCTGTCACAGTCTGTCACACAGTCTGTCACACAGTCTGTCACAGTCTATCACACAGTCTATCACACAGTCTGTCACAGTCTATCTCACAGTCTATCACACAGTCTATCACACAGTCTGTCACGGTCTGTCACAGTCTATCACACAGTCTATCACACAGTCTATCACACAGTCTGTCACAGTCTGTCACAGTCTATCACACAGTCTATCACACAGTCTATCACACAGTCTGTCACAGTCTATCACACAGTCTATCACAGTCTGTCACACAGTCTGTCACAGTCTATCACACAGTCTGTCACACAGTCTGTCACAGTCTATCACACAGTCTATCACACAGTCTATCACACAGTCTATCACACAGTCTATCACAGTCTATCACACAGTCTATCACACAGTCTGTCACAGTCTGTCACAGTCTATCACACAGTCTATCACACAGTCTATCACACAGTCTGTCACAGTCTATCACACAGTCTATCACAGTCTGTCACACAGTCTGTCACAGTCTATCACACAGTCTGTCACACAGTCTGTCACAGTCTATCACACAGTCTGTCACAGTCTATCACACAGTCTATCACACAGTCTGTCACAGTCTATCACACAGTCTATCACACAGTCTGTCACAGTCTATCTCACAGTCTATCACACAGTCTGTCACAGTCTATCACACAGTCTATCACACGGTCTGTCACAGTCTATCACACAGTCTATCACACAGTCTGTCACAGTCTATCTCACAGTCTATCACACAGTCTGTCACAGTCTATCACACAGTCTATCACACAGTCTGTCACAGTCTGTCACAGTCTATCTCACAGTCTATCACACAGTCTATCACACAGTCTATCACAGTCTATCACACAGTCTATCACAGTCTGTCACACAGTCTGTCACAGTCTATCACACAGTCTATCACAGTCTTTCACAGTCTATCACACAGTCTATCACACAGTCTGTCACAGTCTATCACACAGTCTATCACACAGTCTATCACAGTCTTTCACAGTCTATCACACAGTCTATCACAGTCTATCACACAGTCTATCTCACAGTCTATCACAGTCTATCACACAGTCTATCTCACAGTCTATCACACAGTCTGTCACAGTCTATCACACAGTCTATCACAATCTGTCACAGTCTATCACACAGTCTATCACACAGTCTGTCACAGTCTATCACACAGTCTATCACACAGTCTATCACAGTCTATCACACAGTCTATCACAATCTGTCACAGTCTATCACACAGTCTATCACACAGTCTGTCACAGTCTATCACACAGTCTATCACAGTCTGTCACAGTCTATCACACAGTCTATCACAGTCTATCACAGTCTGTCACACAGTCTGTCACAGTCTATCACAGTCTATCACAGTCTATCACACAGTCTATCACAGTCTATCACACAGTCTGTCACAGTCTGTCACACAGTCTGTCACACAGTCTGTCACAGTCTATCACACAGTCTATCACACAGTCTGTCACAGTCTATCTCACAGTCTATCACACAGTCTATCACACAGTCTATCACACAGTCTGTCACAGTCTATCACACAGTCTATCACACAGTCTATCACACAGTCTATCACAGTCTATCACACAGTCTATCACACAGTCTGTCACAGTCTGTCACAGTCTATCACACAGTCTATCACACAGTCTGTCACAGTCTGTCACAGTCTATCTCACAGTCTATCACACAGTCTGTCACAGTCTGTCACAGTCTATCTCACAGTCTATCACACAGTCTGTCACAGTCTGTCACAGTCTATCACACAGTCTATCACACAGTCTATCACACAGTCTATCTCACAGTTTATCACACAGTCTATCACAGTCTGTCACACAGTCTGTCACAGTCTATCACACAGTCTATCACACAGTCTGTCACAAAGTCAGTCACAGTCTATCACACAGTCTATCACAGTCTGTCACACAGTCTGTCAGTCTATCACACAGTCTGTCACACAGTCTGTCACACAGTCTATCACACAGTCTATCACAGTCTGTCACAGTCTATCACACAGTCTGTCACAGTCTATCACACAGTCTGTCACAGTCTATCACAGTCTATCACACAGTCTGTCACACAGTCTATCACAGTCTATCACACAGTCTGTCACAGTCTATCACAGTCTGTCACAGTCTATCACACAGTCTGTCACAGTCTATCACAGTCTATCACACAGTCTGTCACACAGTCTATCACAGTCTATCACACAGTCTGTCACAGTCTATCACAGTCTATCACACAGTCTGTCACACAGTCTATCACAGTCTATCACACAGTCTGTCACACAGTCTATCACAGTCTATCCTAAAAGAACATAAGTCAGTAAGACGAATATAAGACAAGAGATAAAAAGAGGATAAACATCTGTTTCACTTAAAAAGCAAACATTATCTTATCTTCCACTTGAACATGCCCTTTACAGAGCTGTCAGTGAATGCACCTCTTTGAAAATGATTCAGGGCTGTTTTTCATGAATAATGTGAACTGTCTTTTAAATGTTAATTATACATTCACAGGAACAACATCATAAATAAAGTGTGTTCTCTCAGGTTAAAGGACAGGTTTAACAATATTCTGTCGAGAAACAGAAAAGTTCTCAAAGTTATTTACAGTCTGACGTCGGCTGGTTGATCCTTTGCTTACTGAGTGCTCTCTGATATTCATTCTACAGTGTATGATAATCATACCATGATTACACGTGACGTCCCAGTGCTCAGGTAGTGATGGGGTTTATAAAGTAGTGCTGACAACAGTTAGAATGATGACATCTGCTGGACAAATGGAGTATTACATCTGCTGGAAGCTTTAAAACAAACTCCTGTTTACTTTGATATTATACAAAGATTGAAGAACTCATATTTGATAGACTTTTAGACCACAACACAAAACAGTACATCATATTTACAGACGGGTTACATTGAATTATAAGTGTTAGGATTGTGAGTGTTTTAAGAAGGAAATATCTGACCGGATGTTTACGTTAAAAGTTCTTGTTGTTTCCACTGACAGGCTCAGATTGTTATTCTAAGTGTCTGGACTGGAACGCCCCTGAGGTCGGATTTCCGACTCGGAAAGTCGGAGGAACCTCACCAACCCCGACCTCATAATCAAAGGTGGCTGCTCCGTGCATCAGCAGTAAATGTAAGCTATAGTATTAACTGTTTATTATCACTTGTGTCTTGTGTCTCATTAAATCAGTCGTACTCACAGTACTGTCCAGTTTCTATTAGTGGACATGCTGTGGACCTCAGATTAGTTTTTTCTGTGTTCTGAGAGAGCAAGCACAACAACTGTTTGACTGGAGGGGTCCATATCTTGGTTTTCCGACTGACTGTACTGAAACACGGTCAACTCAGGTGTGATGTCATTCCCAGTTCCAAATTCTGACTTCCGAGGTGAATGGAACACACCATTATTCAATGATACAGATGCGAGGAGGGGAGTACCAGAGTAAAGCGAGACGACAGAGAGAGAGGAAAGCAGAGAGATACGTTTTCCAAAGTTCAGTTTTTATATAAAAAGAAAACAAGAAGGAAGAGGTATAATACAGCTGAGGCTTTGCAGTTAATATTTGACGGGATGTGGACGAAAAATCCGACAACTCTGCGCCCGATAAGGAAAAGTCCTGGCAGGGAAAAAAACAGCCAAAGACACTGCCCAAAAGAACAGTAGGAGCTCGAAGCTTCAAATCACTTCTAGAACAATCCTAACACGAGTTTTTGTCATATCGTTTGCTGTGGGGCGACGCCTGCGAGCTAGTTCAGGCAGACAACTCGAGCTGCACTGATTTAATAATTGATATATACATCACTTCCACATCACCTGACAATCACTTCCTCCCAACTGGCGGTCTATTTAGGCTGCAAGATTTCCTGTCTCTCCCTCTGCTCTGTCGTTGCCACAAGACGTGATCTCATCACTCCTCTGACTGACGGGGCGTCGGAAACTTCACGTGAAGGCTCCAACAAATCAGAACAGCAACACTTAAACACCTGGATGTCCTCCATCACCTGAAGGAGGAGCAAATCATGTGACAGGAGCAGCTGGTCATGTGACCAATGTGAAACAGGAAAACACACAACAGTGTCTACAGATACAACCCAGCGTTTTTATGAGTGTATTGTGTGTGTGTGTGTGTGTGTGTGTGTGTGTGTGTGTGTGTGTGTGTGTGCGTGTGTGTGTGTGTGTGTGTCTAATGAGCTGTCAGCGGGGCCATCATTCAGCCCACATTATGCTGTCGACACGCCTCGTACGGTAACTCAGTTTGTGAGTGTTAGTGTGTGTGCGTGTGTGTGTGTGTGTGTGTGTGTGTGTGTTCATGGCCTGGTGCCCAGCATACGGCGCCACTTTATGAGTACAATGATCTCACCTTGACCCTCCTCCACACTGTGCGTATTCAGCAGTGTGTGTGTGTGTGTGTGTGTGTGTGTGTGTGTTGCAGAGTCAAACAGAGCTGGAGGTCTCCATCAGTCACACAAACAGATGTGTGTATGTAAACCTCTCAGGTTCAGCAGCAGTTTGCAGACATCACTTCAGTCTTTGTTCACATGTTTGACATTTTATTGACTAAACGATTAATCAACTCATCGTAAAAACTGAAGCTGCTGAGAAGAAGAAGCTCTGTAAAAAACTAGAAAAGAAATAAATGAACAAAACAGCCTAAAAAATGAGTCATGAACCTTTTGGTAAAACTGTCTCGTCATGGAACATGAGGAACATGAGGAACATGTGGAACATGAGGAACATGAGGAACATGTGGAACATGTGGAACATGAGGAACATGAGGAACATGTGGAAGATGTGGAACATGAGGAACATGTGGAACATGAGGAACATGAGGAACATGTGGAACATGAGGAACATGAGGAACATGTGGAACATGAGGAACATGTGGAACATGAGGAACATGAGGAACATGAGGAACATGTGGAACATGTGGAACATGAGGAATATGAGGAACATGTGGAAGATGTGGAACATGAGGAACATGTGGAACATGAGGAACATGTGGAACATGAGGAACATGAGGAACATGAGGAACATGAGGAACATGTGGAAGATGTGGAACATGAGGAACATGTGGAACATGAGGAACATGAGGAACATGTGGAACATGAGGAACATGAGGAACATGTGGAACATAAACAGAAATGACCCCACTGTGTGTTTTATCATGTGCACATTATCACTTCATAAAGCAGCTGTAACAAAGTCATGACGGATGCATGGTGCCTAACAGCGGTCAGGATCACAGAGAAAGGGGGCGGGGCTTGTCAAAGTGTTCAATAACAGTGGAGAAGTTGTGGGAACATAAAAAGAACAACATTTTCCTTTTAGCCGGATTCTTCCAGTTTGAGTCGCTGACTGCACAAAGGTGGTGAAACATAACTGAACTGCTTCTGCAGCGTGTAGCTAGTTTAATTAGTTAACACTGGTTAGCAGCTGTTAGCGTAGCTATTTGTTGGCCAGCAGGTTCTTCCTATATTAAGTCTTCATGCTAAGCTAGGCTAAAGACATCCTGGACATGAGATGTGGACATGTTTAAATCAAACTTGTGTCCTGTCTGAGCTGCACACTCTGAGACGATGAGCACACACACACACAGTGAGGACAAAGTTTAATTCTTGTTATTATTCACAAGCAGTTCATCACATCAGAGAATAAATATTGATCATAAAGAATAATCAGTTACACACTGAATGAAACGTCTGTTTGCTGCTAAAACTCATCACTTTCAGCTTTTAGTCTTTCGGCCTTTGATGGCTCCCGTAGTAAAAACTGAAAACTGTCAGCTGGCGAGAAACTGCTAAAACATGTAATAAAGTGTAAAACCCATAAATATTTATTCTGTCAGCAGGAACAAGAACAGCTGCAGTTCCTCTAATGTGCACTAGAGGACGCTCAGCTCTCAGGAGGAAATGTCTCTGGGCAGGCAGGAGGGAGGCTTACTCAGGTGAGGCTCTCTGAAGGTGCTGAAACACGTGTGAACGTATTTAGATAGAAGGTAAACCTCTGGCTGCTTAATGATGTCTCACTACAGCGCTATGAAGCCAAAACAAACATGTTACTGAGATTTATTGACAATAAACAGGCTGAGAGGATGCTGAGAGAACTACATCAGGAGGCAGGTTAGTAAAGAGGCTGAGTCCATGCTGTGTCAGGTCTGTCTGTGAGACGACAAGAACACGACTTTAAAATGGCTGTTTTCTGAATGGAGTTTGGTTTGACAGTTTCTAATGCAGCCTCAGGACGTCAGGAGAATCTTCAACAAGAGTTTCTTAATCAAGTTAAAAAGGTTGAATGTGGTTGCACCAAAGTGAGCTCTCCTCTGCTCACGTGTTTGTGTTGTTTGTAATCACATGAAAGAGTTCAGCTGGACCCATGTGTGAACCTCTGACTCTGCATCGGCTCTGATCACATGGTGCATCTGATCTGAGTGTGTCTTTTTTCTGTTCAGATGAATGTTGCTGTGTTTTCATCTCAGTTTACCACCCAGAGTCAGAGATGCTGCTTCACACCTGCTGACGCGTCTGCTCTGTGTCTCAAACAGTTCTGTGTAAGTCACTGACAGCACAGGATGATGGTGTCGCTCTGTGGGAGGTCTCGGATGATTCAGAGTATCGTGGACGATGTCAAACCGGGGCTGGGATGTGGAAGCGCTCCTCGCTGTCCTGATAGAGAGTCACTGAGGAGCATCACGTCTGCACGCGCTCAGATCATCTCTGACTCCGCGTTCAGACTCCCAGCAGGATCCCAGAGAACAGAGAGTCCTGCAGCACGCTGACGGCCGAGCCCGTGGCATTGTCCACATACACAGACACATACTCTCCAGCCTGCAGACACCCACACACACACACGCATGCACACACACACACACACACACACACACACACACACACACGCACACACACACACGCACGCACATACATGCTATCATTAAGATAAAGAAGTGAAAACAAACTGATAGAAAGACACGTTAAACATCAAAGAGCATTTTCAATCATATTTCTTTTAAATGTGTTCTTTTTCATCTTTTTCATCTTTTTATTTGTATTTGGTCATAATTATTTTCATCCCTGAGGGCCAAGCTGTCAATCAACTGGTTTAAGGCGGGTCTCCCTGTCAGGGCAGAGTGACATTTCCTGCACGTGTAAAAATAATGAAGCTTTTAAGTTTTTGATTATTTGACCTATTTGTCTTTCCTAGGTGTGTGTGTGTGTGTGTGTGTGTGTGTGTGTGTGTGTGTGTGTGTGTGCGCGTGCATGCGTGCGTGCGTGTGTGTGCGTGTGTGTGTGTGTTACCTGCAGATAAAGAGTTCCTGTCAGTAAGATGCTGAATGTTCCTCCAGCAGCAGCCACGCCCATCACAGACTCTACAGATCTAACACACACACACACACACACACACACACACACACTGAGCTTAGCTTTGTCAAACTCAGGATCATTCGTGTTTGTTCTTCATTAAACACGACCTGACAAGATTCACCTCCCAGGTACGTCTGAACGCCAAACAGCACCGTGTGTGTGTTCATCACCTGATCACCTGTAGGCCCCCCTGAACAAAGAGAGGAGTACTCACAGGTTGGTCTGACACAGAGACTCGATGCAGATCGCTGCTCTCACACTGTCTCTGAGCCGCACCTGGACTCTGTCACCTGACTCTGAAACACACACACACACACACAGCTCTCCTGAAGATGTCCCGACAGCTGCAGGTGTGAACACAAATCTACACATCATCTGTGTGTGTGTGTGTGTGTGTGTGTGTGTGTGTGTGTGTGTGTGTGTGTGTGTGTGCGCTCCCACCGATCAGTAGGCTGGCGGTGAGCTGGTAGAATCCGGCGATGGCGGCGGTGTATCGACCCGAGCTGCTGTTGAAGCTCTGACCTCTCTGCAGGCTTCGCTCTGAGTCTGAGGGCTGCAGGGGTCAAAGGTCAAACGCAGGGTTCACAACCTGTGACCTCACCTGTGTGTGTGTGTGTGTGTGTCACCTGGCTGAATGGCTGCAGCTCCACCAGGCTGCGTCGGGGGACGGTGATGTCCTGCAGGAGGCGACTGAGGAAGGAGGTGGAGACACGAGGAGGTCGGTCACACAGGAAGCACACTCCTCCTGCATCGTCTGAGAGGAGGAGGAGGAGTAAGTGGAGAGAAAGAGGAGAGAGAGAGATAAAGGAGAGGAGGGGGGGAGAGAGGAAGAGAAGCAAGGTGTTGAGAGAGAAAGGGGAGGAGGGGGAGGGGAAGGTTGAGGAGGAAGAGGGGAAGAGAGACGGAGGGAGGAGGAGGAGGAGAAAAAGAAGAATTGTTTGTTTGTATAAAGTTTTTCAAAATGACGTCATCGAGGGAAAAATGGCCGATTGAGTGTTTGTTGGCGAAGAGCCTGCTCTGCACAGAGACGTAAACACACACACACTTGGAGACAGCCGACACAAACATTTACTGTGTGTGTGTGTGCGCGTGCGTGCGTGTGTGTGCGTGTGTGTGTGCGTGTGTGGGTGTGTGTGTGTTGGCGCCACTGTGCTTGGGTAACAGTGCTGCTGCAGTTCTCTGTTAGAAGTGCCTAAATGCCTGCACACACACACACACACTCTCAGACTGTGGTCAGACTTCAGACGTCTGAGCTAACCTAACCTCCACAGAAGCAAATTAGCTATGAATTCTGGGTAAATGATGTCTTTGTTCAGCAGAGTCAGAGGGATGCACCGTCTCCTGAGGACACACTGACGGCCTCACAGCACACACTCTGTTTGAACCACTGACTCTATAAACATGGATGTTGCCACGGCGACATCACTCTGCTGTTTGAAGCCACGTGTTTGCCATCTTTTTTTCTGGAGCCAAGTGACCATATTTGGACGAGAGGGCAGAGCTAGAGAGGAGAGTTATCAGAGCTCGTGGCTAATTCATTAGCTGCTAACGAGCTAGTTAACCACCATGTTTCCATGAGACTCTCTTTGTGGAGTTTGTTCCTCAGACTGAAGAAGCTGAGAAAACGACAAACAGTGAAGCAGCTAACAAGCATCAGACACAGATAGCTGCTAATCAGTGCTAACATATAAATAAGTAAGATGTGACTGAGCGTAAAACCTGTCAGACTCTCAGATCCAGTGTGATGACGGCTCAGCCCTCGTCCCCTGACACTGCTCCTCCTGGCAGCTACGTGTGCTACATACAATGATGTCATAAACATGTCAACAGCATGAACTATCACTAACTTGATGATCAGACACAGTTTACGTCTGGGTTCACCTTTAACACAACAACACAACCTGATGGAGGGAAACAGGCAATTAACATGATCCAACAAATACACACACACACACACACACACACGCACAGATAGTAACAAAGACACACCATCAGTGAGCAGGAATGTCAGGAATCCTGCTCCTGAGCCAAGTCACATCCACGCTCCACAAAATTACCCCTATTAAGGACTCAGACAGGCTGCCTCCACACACACACACACACACACACACACACACACACACACACGCACTGTATTTATATAACCTACATAGCAGGATAACTGATGGTAAATTAAAGTCATGTAAACTCTCCACAGTTTCTTCAGAGTCAAATGTTTACACAACCAGTTTAGCCTAGCTAAGCCCAAAGACTTGGAGCAGGGGGAATCTGCTAGGATAGCTTAGAATTGGAATTCATAATAATATGAAGCATATGTTCATTGCTAATCTAGGTCAGGACAAAAACTCAAAGATGATTAAAACTGCTCGCCTGGCATAGAAAAAACACTGAGAACAGTTGATAAGTGTTAGCCTAGCTTAGCACAAAGACTGAGAACAGTTGTTAAGTGTTAGCCTAGCTTAGTACAAAGACCAAGAACAGTTGATAAGTGTTAGCCTAGCTTAGTACAAAGACCAAGAACAGGTGTTAGCTGTTAGCCTAGCTTAGCACAAAGACAGAGAACAGGTGTTAGCTGTTAGCCTAGCTTAGCACAAAGACAGAGAACAGGTGTTAGCTGTTAGCCTAGCTTAGCACAAAGACTGAGAACAGTTGTTAAGTGTTAGCCTAGCTTAGTACAAAGACTGAGAACAGTTGTCAAGTGCTAGCCTAGCTTAGCACAAAGACTGAGAACAGTTGATAAGTGTTAGCCTAGCTTAGCACAAAGACTGAGAACAGTTGTCAAGTGTTAGCCTAGCTTAGCACAAAGACTGAGAACAGTTGTTAAGTGTTAGCCTAGCTTAGTACAAAGACTGAGAACAGTTGTCAAGTGTTAGCCTAGCTTAGCACAAAGACTGAGAACAGTTGATAAGTGTTAGCCTAGCTTAGCACAAAGACTGAGAACAGTTGTCAAGTGTTAGCCTAGCTTAGCACAAAGACTGAGAACAGTTGTTAAGTGTTAGCCTAGCTTAGTACAAAGACCAAGAACAGGTGTTAACTGTTAGCCTAGCTTAGCACAAAGAAAGAGAACAGTTGTCAAGTGTTAGCCTAGCTTAGTACAAAGACTGAGAACAGTTGTCAAGTGTTAGCCTAGCTTAGCACAAAGACTGAGAACAGTTGATAAGCGTTAGCCTAGCTTAGCACAAAGACTGAGAACAGTTGTCAAGTGTTAGCCTAGCTTAGCACAAAGACTGAGAACAGTTGATAAGTGTTAGCCTAGCTTAGCACAAAGACTGAGAACAGTTGTCAAGTGTTAGCCTAGCTTAGCACAAAGACTGGGAACAGTTGTCAAGTGTTAACCTAGCTTAGCACAAAGACTGAGAACAGTTGTTAAGTGTTAGCCTAGCTAAGTACAAATACCAAGAACAGGTGTTAGCTGTTCTCACCTCTCAGTCTGAGCTGCAGCTCCTGGATCAGCTCCTGCTGCTGGGGCAGGAGGGGGGCGGGGGGCCCTGGAGGCCCCTGGGGTCCCGGAGGTCCTGGAGGGCCTGGAAGACCGTGCTGCAAGACACAAACATTTAAACATTTACAGCGTAGCCCTCCAATCATCAGGTGATATGAGTGATTTTTACGTTTCAGATCAAAGACACTGAACCGACTTCTTTCTTCTTTATTGATCTGAACTGTGTCAGAAGATCAGAAGGATCAGAGAGAGAGCGTCTGACAGCTCGTCTCTGTTTGACTCTCAGTGTTTCTGATATCTCCACTGACTGAATGGGGTGTCGTAGTTTAACATCCATGAAGGAGGGTTATTACACCCTGTTGTCCATGCGCTGTCCCTCACAAACTTTCAGTGTAAAGCTCAGTGGTTCCTACTGAAGAAGCTCACACACTAACCCTAACAGTTTCATTGGATAACAGTGACCTGAGTGAGGAGCAGACCTCAGGCTTTCTTATGTACAGGTGTGTCTCCTACCTTGGAGCTCCTCCTGCTCCCTTTGCTCCTCCGGTTGTCTCCTTTGTTGGAGTTTCTCCTGAAGATGAGCCAGGAGCTGAGAGGAGACACTCGGGACAGGTCGGAGGACGGTGGCTCCTGGAGGACAAAAAGCAGGTTCACTAACATTTGACTGATGTCAGCTTCCTGCGTCCTGTGACGTTATGATTGGTCCCAAAGAAGCTGGCCTCTGATTGGCTGTGAGAACGAGGCCTGTCCTCCATGTTTGATGAAAGAGTGAAAATAAAGTCTGAACTCATCGACGTCGTAAAGATTCTTTTCCTGATCGATTGACACGTCTCATGTGATGTCACCTGAATGTTCACACCTGCTTCCTTCATGTTATTTATTGTTTATAAACTTGTAAAGGTGAGTCTGTTATTGGATGATTGAGGCGGTTGTACAGGTGAAGTCAGGTGACGTTTATACAGCAGTAAAGAGGGGATGAAACCGGTTTAATCCTGTTTATTCTGATTCTGATTCGGTTTCAGAGAGATGAGTGATTTTTATCATTTGATAAGTTTTATTTTAAACATGTAAAATGTATTTTATTATGATTCATGTATTATATTTAAATAATGAACTAAATTATGTTTTATGTTGTTAGTAATTATACAACAGTTAGTTTGGACCTTGTCATCTGATTGGACTAGAGGCAGGTGTTGAGACTACAGGTGTAACAGTCCAGCAGGACGTGTAACAGTGATGATGTTCAAACACACGTTATGTTACATTTGATATGTTTCTTTATGTTTTCACACCTTACATTTAAAATAATATAGTATTTATATTTAACTTATATTTATTAAATCTTTACATTATTTCAGAGTTTATTATTATGTCAGTAAAACTCATGTTTTCATATTTCATCCATTAAAACAAACGATTTCTGATTGATCAGCTTTGATATTGATCATGTGAGTTCTATAATACTATTTATATTTACAGTCTATGATGTGTTTGTGATGTCCTGTCTGTGTGAACACTTTAAACACATCAGTGTGCGTATTGATTAAATATTGATTAAATCAGTGATCGGGCGTCCTGTGAGCGTCTCACCAGGCTCTCCGTGCTGACGGCTTCGTCCTCCTCCTGGAGCTCCTGACTCTCCTCGCTCTCCTCCTCCTCAGCGCTCGCCGCCTCCACCTTCATCATCATCCTCGTCATCATCAGTCCCAGGAGCAGCAGGAGCAGCCACCCCCCCGCCCCGCCTGCGGAGCTCCCTCTGTGAGAGAACCTGCTCGGCATGCTGGGAGGAGGGAGGCGTTCAGGTGGACGTTCCCATGATGCACTGTGGTCAACCTGCTCCTCTCACATCAGATGAAGGACAGACAGACAGTCAGACAGTCAGTCAGTCAGACAGTCAGTCAGACAGTTAGACAGACAGTCAGACAGTCAGTCAGACAGTCAGTCAGACAGACAGACAGACAGTCAGACAGTCAGTCAGACAGTCAGTCAGACAGTCAGACAGACAGTCAGACAGTTAGACAGACAGTCAGACAGTCAGTCAGACAGACAGTCAGACAGTCAGTCAGTCAGACAGACAGTCAGACAGTTAGACAGACAGTCAGACAGTCAGTCAGACAGTCAGTCAGACAGACAGACAGACAGTCAGACAGTCAGTCAGTCAGACAGTCAGTCAGACAGTCATTCAGTCAGACAGACAGTCAGTCAGACAGTCAGACAGTCAGTCAGTCAGAAAGTCAGTCAGACAGACAGTCAGACAGACAGTCAGACAGACAGTCAGACAGTCATTCAGTCAGTCAGACAGACAGTCAGTCAGACCGTTAGACAGACAGTCAGTCAGACCGTCAGTCAGACAGACAGACAGACAGACCGTCAGTCAGTCAGTCAGACAGACCGTCAGACAGTCAGACAGACAGACAGTCAGACAGACAGACAGACAGACAGAACCAGACAGACAGACAGACAGACAGACACAGTCAGTCAGACAGACAGACAGACAGACAGACAGTCAGACAGACAGACAGACACAGTCAGTCAGACAGACAGACAGACAGACAGTTGTCTTCAGTCTCTCTTGGTCTCCTCTGTGAATGTGCTGATCTCTGCTGTGAACACAAACACAGTGTGAGGTTTCTCTCTCTCTCTCTCTGTCTCTCTCTCTCTCTGGGTGGTTTGGTGCCTCCTCCTTCTCCTCCTCCTCCGTCTCCTTCTCCTCCTTCTCCTCCTCTTTTTCCACCTCTTCCTCTCCTGTCTCTCAGCACCGAGTCCTTTCTCCTCCTGCTTCTCCTTCACGCTGCAGGCACAGAGCTTCTCCTCTGATCCTCCTCGGTTTGAACGTCTCTGCTCTGCTGAGGCTGTTTTTATCTCCCTCCCTCCTCCCTGACTCCTCCTCCTCAGCTCCTCCCCCTCCTCCTCCTCTTCCTTCTCTTTCTTGTCTATCTGTGTGGATCTGAAGCCGTCACTTCATCTGTCTGCAGCTGTTTTTCTTAATGTCTCCTCAGCGTCCGTCTGTCTCTCTCTGTAATCTCCTGTCCCATCGTTTGTCTTTCTCTGACTCCACACTCTGCCCCCCCCGCCCCCCTGTACTCCTCCTCCTCCTCCTCCTCCTCCTCCTCCTCCAGCTCTGCAGGGTCCTAATGCAGCAGCTCTGAATGATGAACATGTGTTATATACTCAGCATATATTTGAACACATAAAGAATCTGTAGCAGTGTTTGAGGTTTGGACACGTTGTTTCGCACATGAACACATCCGTCCTGTGAGCTGCAGAGAAAGACTCCAGGAGCAGCGTCCTACAAACACGTTTCTGTTGGGGGACTAGATCGCAGAGGATTGAACCCTCACACCTAAGTGACACCGGGCGACACAGCTCTGAGTGTCTTGTGTTTTGGAGTCTGCAGGAAGGAGTAAATGTCACTTCCTGTGTCCAGTGTGTGGCGCTAGAGAGCACACAAACACAAGTTGTGTCTCAATTCTGGGGCTGCATCCTTCGGAGCCTGCATAGACGCTGAGGCCGGACTGCAAAGAGACGGCCTGGTCCAGAGGATTTCCTGTTTCCATCACCAGCTGTTCCCGCCCTTACCCTTGTGTCACAAAGCACCGCTCCTGTTGCCTAGCAACAGCTAGCTAGCTGACTCACTGGCTAACATAACAAACTCAACAGTTACGTAACCATTTTAAGGACAATTTAAAGTTTCAAGGCCCCTTTCATTTGTATCGCAGCTATCCGACTGAGTTGGACTCAAAAACGGTCAGTCCACGCAGGACGCACCTGAAGGAGCCTTTGAAATGGGACAGCCTTCCACACGCCGCTGTGACACAATCGGCCTTCAAATACGGCTTTGGAAGTATGCTGCCCCTGATACAGCTGCAACAACTGTTACAACAACTTCCTGTTTCATGGTGAAACACCAAAATAAGGGTTTCTGTGTTTATGGAAAGTACTATTTTTTAACAAATGTTCATCCTCAAAGTGTTTCTGTCTGATGACCAAGTTGAAGGAGGATCAGGTGAATCTCTGAGGAGGACTTTATTAAAGTACAACCAGAAATATGCTTACATTTCAAAATGACTGACTTCCTGTTGGGTTGAGATCAAGGTGTCGTGTTTCATGATCCTGCTACATGACTAACAGGTCAGTGAAACGTGCTGTGACGAGCACGCTGTAAGAGATCACAGCATTATAATGAAGTTAGCTGTACATCACAGTGCTGATGTTTAACATATTAAACTGTCATGACTCAAATATTTCACTTGTATATGTGTTATATGTGTAGAGTAGCTGTTGTATAGCACTTCTCTTTGTGTAGTGTTAGTATGGGAAGTAGCAGCCCCCCCCCCCCCCCCAGGAGTTGAGATAAGGTGGGCGTGGCTTCAGTCTGACAGGATGATGAAAGTGGGCGTGGCTCCAGTCTGACAGGATGATGAAAGTGGGCGTGGCTCCAGTCTGACAGGATGATGAAAGTTAGTCTGAATTTTGATCAAACAGCAGCGACGGTTTCCTCTGAATCTGACTGAGGCTGATAGAGACACACACACACACACACACACACACACAGACAGTAATATTTCATCAGACAGCAGCAGTCTCTGAAACATGAACATTTAAACAGTGTTATAAATATTGTCCAGTGAGTGAGGCTGTGACACTTTAGGATCTTTGATAATCCTTTGAATAAACTGTTTTACATCATTTAACCTGAGCTTCAGATGCTGTTAACACAGTGGCACAGTGACATCACACACACACACACACACACACACACACACACACACAGACAGATGTTTCCCTCTCTCTGCTCCTCTGTAGGCCTTCACGCCGGCCTACGGGGCTGCAGACATGTTTCCCTCTCTCTGCTCCTCTGTAGGCCTTCACGCCGGCCTGCGGGGCTGCAGACATGTTTCCCTCTCTCTGCTCCTCTGTAGGCCTTCACGCCGGCCTACGGGGCTGCAGACATGTTTCCCTCTCTCTGCTCCTCTGTAGGCCTTCACGCCGGCCTACGGGGCTGCAGACATGTTTCCCTCTCTCTGCTCCTCTGTAGGCCTTCACGCCGGCCTACGGGGCTGCAGACATGTTTCCCTCTCTCTGCTCCTCTGTAGGCTCTGTGTTAATTGTTCTGCACCAAAATCACCAAAACAAACTCCTTGTATGTGTGAACCTACTTGGCAATAAACACTGATTCTGATTGTGATTCTGATTGTTGACATGTTCGTGCCCCCGTGCAATGCAGAGCTGTAACGACTGATTTATCTGATTGTTATTGTTATTATTGTATTGATTATTGCTTCATTATTGAAATGTTATTTTATATAATTACATGATGCTTTGACAATATTGTAGCTGTTACATTCAAGCTTATTGAATTGATACAGTTGGATCCCTTTCAGAATGAAGTGATGAACAGCCAATCAGAATGCCCCTGAGTGTTCACTGTGTGGCCTGTAGTGAACTATACTCAGGTGTGTGTCGGTGCAGGGACGTGCTCATTAAACAGCTTGTGTTCTGTTTGAATGAAGCGAGGAGCTGCTGATGCTGCGGTGCTTTAAACAATAACTGCTTCAGATCAAGCTGAGCCCTGCTGCAGCTCCCCCTGCTGGGCGGGAGGACACACTGCAGCTCCATGAAACAGACTGTAAAAAACATGACAGACACACACACACAGTTACTTGTTCAGACACACTAACTGTATGTACATGAGCCTTTAATAAAACACACACACACACACACACACACACAC
This sequence comes from Semicossyphus pulcher, assembly GCF_022749685.1. Classification (NCBI taxonomy): domain Eukaryota; kingdom Metazoa; phylum Chordata; class Actinopteri; order Labriformes; family Labridae; genus Semicossyphus; species Semicossyphus pulcher. Next base: position 32,248,622 of record NW_027211748.1, read on the forward strand.
ACCTGCGAGCAGCAGGTGAAGCAGCTGTAAGTCCTGCTAAGAGGATCTGTCTGCACACACACATACACACACACACACACACACACACACAGTGTAAGCCTGGGTGTGCTGAGGATCAGCTCAGTGTCTGTGAGTGTGAGCAGTTGAACAGAGGCATGATGGGAGCTGACGGAGAAGAGCCCCGAAAACACACCTGACCTCTGAACCCGGGACACGCCGGACACTGTGTGTGTGTGTGTGTGTGTGCGTGTGTGTGTGTGTGTGTGATGGACGCCGTGGATCCGTCTCCTCTGCGGCACTTCGTGGTGGCGAAGCGTTCGATTACCTCAATCTTTGATCAGCTGCTCGACTTTGTGAAGGATGGCTCCGCCTTTGTGGACGGTGAGGCACACACACACACACACACACACACACACACACACAGGCTGCAGGTAGCTCAGGTATGTGCTGAGGGTGTCTGAGATGACTTGAATGTTCCACAACTCAGATGAAACTGTTTGGTGTTGAAACGATGAACAGTTTGTTTTTCAGAGTCTGTGAGGTCAGGGGTCAGCAGGGGTCAGCAGGGGTCAGCAGAGGTCATTGTGGGGGATATTTTTATTTCACATGGTTTTAAGTTATTATATGAAACACTCCATGATGTCATCAGGTGACACAGTACGGTGTCAGCATCACATCGCTGTGCGGTGTTTGTTGTCCATTAGAGGCTCCTGTTGGAGACTTTGTTGGGCCGTGACCCTCATGTTGGGAAAAAACGAGATGCTGTAACCATCAACAAACAACAAACAAACAACAAAACAAACAACAATACTTTGTAACGTTTGATGTAGAAACAGATTGTTAGAGTCAGGTGGACCGATGTCATGGATCTGTTGTTTGTTTGTTTGTTTGTTTGTTTGTTTGTCTGTGTGTGTGTGTGTGTGTGTGTGTGTGTGTGTGTGTGTGTGTGTGTGTGTGTGTTTATGTGTTGGCAGTGTTTGTCAGAGGCGTGGCGGGAAAGGAGCTGGGTCAGGTGGACTGATGTGTAACAGGTGTTTGTTTATTTGTGTGCTATGTTGTTTATTGATTGTGTTTGTGTGTTGATTTATCTGTGATGTCAGAGGCGTGGCGGGGGGAGGAGCTGGGTCAGGTGGCGGTGGAGGAGCAGAGCCTGGAGATGCAGAGCTGTGCCACCAAACTGTGGACCATCAGAGACGTTCTGCTCAGGAGACACATGAAGGTGGCCTTCTTCGGCAGGTACGACTCTGACACACATGCAGCTCCCACCTGTCACTCAAAGAGGCCACACCCCTAATGCTGCATCACTTTAAGCCTTAATATAATGTAAACAGGTGAGCTGTATAAAGATTCTCCCCGTACAGTTGTCATGAAGAGAGAAATGAGCTATAGAGACCCAAACTGTTTTTTGTACCAGGCTGTAAACATGTTTACTTCTGCTGTAAAGTTTAACATGGGGCTCTATGGGGACTGACTCACTGCTGGAGACAGCCTCAAGTGGACACCAGAGGAACTGCAGGTTGCTTCATTTCTCGACCTGGAGGTCACAGATTGTCAAAGCGTGATGAAGAACACTGTTGATCCTGTTTGATGTTTAATGGTTTCTAGGTGTTCTTCACAAATAAAATACATGTTCCTTTTATTTCATCACTTCCACGTCTGCGTCACAATAACACCTGAATATCTAACTTGAGTACAATAATCTGTATTTATGTTTGCAAGTTATTTTAAGCTCATGAGTGTGAAGTTGTGAACAATAAACACAGTAAGGGCCCTGTGCGGTGGTAAATCTACATGACAGCTATCTTGACAGCAGCTGTGTTGCTTTCTGATGTTATAACTTTCTTTATTATTGTTGGTGCTAAAAAACAGCCTGACGCTCCGTTAGAGAAAATAAAGAGCCTGAAACAATTCAAATCTGTCGGGTCATTTTCTGTCCTGTCACTGGTTCATACTGAACGTGTCTGAGGGAACATTCAGACTGAGCGCTGAGAGACGCTGACAGCAGGTCAGAGCAGACTGAGCGCGTGCAGCAGCGGCTCAGTGTGGAGCTGACCTGAGATCTGATGTGAGCACGCTCTGTGGCTGCAGATAAACTTATCTCTGAGCCACAACCTGCTGCAGCCTCCTGTTCAAACATCAGCCGCCCACGTGTGATGAAATGTTTCAGAATGCACCGCTGATGATGTCATCCCTCAACAGGAAGTGACTTTCACTGTAAAACATTAATGTTTTACTTTTCTTCTGAATATTCAACTCGATTCTTTTATTTTCATGTTTGAATCATTTAAACAAAATCATCATGTTAACTGGACGAACTGCTGAGGAGTCATGGTGTACATTAACCGTCTGTCTGTCTGTCTGCCTGCCTGTCTGTCTGTCCGCCTGTCTGCCTGCCTGTCTGTCTGTCTGTCTGTCTGTCTGTCCGCCTGTCTGTCTGTCTGTCTGACCGTCTGTCTGTCTGCTTGCCTGTCTGTCTGACTGCCTGCCTGTCTGTCCGCCTGTCTGTCCGCCTGTCTGTCTGTCTGCCTGTCTGTCCACCTGTCTACTTGTCTGTCTGTCTGTCTGTCTGTCTGTCTGTCCGCCTGTCTGCTTGCCTGTCTGTCTGCCTGCCTGTCTGTCCACCTGTCTGTCTGTCTGTCTGTCTGTCCGCCTGTCTGTCCGCCTGTCTGTCTGTCTGTCTGTCTGTCTGTCTGTCTGTCTGACCGTCTGTCTGTCTGCTTGCCTGTCTGTCTGACTGCCTGCCTGTCTGTCCGCCTGTCTGTCCGCCTGTCTGCCTGTCTGTCTGTCTGTCTGTCTGTCTGCCTGTCTGTCCACCTGTCTGCTTGCCTGTCTGTCTGTCTGTCCGCCTGTCTGCTTGCCTGTCTGTATGCCTGCCTGTCTGTCCACCTGTCTGTCTGTCTGTCTGTCTGTCTGTCCGCCTGTCTGTCCGCCTGTCTGTCTGTCTGTCTGCCTGTCTGTCCACCTGTCTGCTTGCCTGTCTGTCTGCCTGCCTGTCTGTCCGCCTGTCTGTCTGTCTGCCTGTCTGCCTGCCTGTCTGCCTGTCTGCCTGCCTGTCTGTCCGCCTGCCTGTCTGTCTGCCTGCCTGTCTCTCAGGACGAGTAACGGGAAGAGCACTGTGATCAACGCCATGCTGAGGGACCGCGTGCTGCCCAGCGGCATCGGTCACACCACCAACTGCTTCCTGAGGGTGGAGGGAACGGACGGAGACGACGCCTACCTCACCACCGAGGCGTCCAATGAGAGGAAGAGCGTCACCGTACGCATCACTCACAGACACGGCCACAGGAAGCTTCATCACATGTCACACACAACATGTCAGACTGTCACTCTGTCTGGACATCAGCAGACTCACTCATCACTCCTCCTCTCTCCTCCTCCTCTTCCTCCTCCCCCTCCCCCTCAGACGGTGAACCAGCTGGCCCACGCCCTCCACATGGACCCCACTCTGGACTCTGGCAGTCTGGTGAAGGTGTTCTGGCCGAAGAGTCGCTGTGCTCTGCTGAGAGACGACCTGGTGCTGATGGACAGGTGACTCATGTTTACCTGTCAGACACTGTAAAATAAAACGTTTGTCAGAGACGTGCACGGCGTCTTAGCGTGAGATATAAAGTCCCCTGTGCAAAGGATTGTGGGTCAGAATCACCAAAACAACATGCTGGCCTGCAGACTGTAAACAGGATGTAGAGGGACATCGATCTATCTGGCATACTGCATAGTCTGACCTCTGACCTCTGACCCTCAGCCCGGGCACTGATGTCACTCTGGAGTTGGACAGCTGGATCGATAAGTTCTGTCTGGACGCAGACGTGTTCGTCCTGGTGGGAAACGCAGAGTCTACGCTCATGAACACGGTGAGAGAACAGAGCTCTGACTGTGTAATAGACCATAAGTGATCTGTTACAGACCTGAGAGGACAAGAATAATGATATAGTTACATCATATATAATTATATCATTAATATAATAAATCATCAATAACATTGATCAGATTATGTTCTTCCGTCTGCAGGAGAAACTTTTCTTCCACAAAGTCAGCGAGAGAATCTCCAAACCCAACATCTTCATCCTGCACAACCGCTGGGACGCTTCAGTGAGCGAACCGGAGTACATCGACGAGGTGTGTGTGTTTGTGTGTGTGCGCGCGTGTTTGTATGCTTCACAGTAAAAGTCTCAATCGCCTCAGCAACACGAGACAACGCAGGCTGTGAAATGGAGACAGATAATGTTAACAAACAACAGCACCTACAACAACACCAACACAAACTACACACAAGAATAAAAACAAAAATAAGTTTATCTAGTGAAGCCCGTCTGACCAAACAGGAAGTGACCGACATCAGGGCGAAAACTAGAGTCTACATCGGCAGGGCACGTGAATCACGGAGACCTTCGACTGCTTTTGGGATCAAAACAGACCCACGACTTATTGTTGTCATAGAAACAAAACCTGCGTGCAGCGTTCTCTCACCGCGTGCAGCGTTTTTTCTCTCACAGCACAAGTGCTTCATCCCAGTGCCAAGTCACAATGCCGGAGTCATGCAGTGTATTTATGTTAGAGCTAGTTGGCTAACCTTAGCATGCTCGCTAACGTTATGACAACCAAAATACTACCTGAGTGTGTGTCAGTGTTGTCAGTCTAGCTTGACAAATAACCCGTCCAGCTAACATGATGCTAACTGAGGTATGATGACAAACTGTTGATTTTGGACAACATGATGCCGGTCAACGAACACGACCCGTCAGTGAACAGTAGACAGAGCCGGTGAGTTCAGAGACTGAGCATGCTCAGTTTTGTGTGTCTTCAGCAGAAACCCCGGATGCTCGTCCGTGCGAGCGCGTACAAGAAGGTTGACTGCAGTACGCTCAACGGCCGAACGTGTCGCTAGGAATGAGGACTTTCTGAAAGTTACATATAGACCCTTTTAAGTGAACTTGTTCAACACATCCTGCTCTCTGATTGGCTGTCGGCTGCTCCCATAACAAGCAGGACCCTGGCCTGCAGACGTTTTGTTTTAATAAAGCTTGTTTAAGTAAATGCTCATACATATATGAGAAGCTTTAATTAATATATATCTATATGCTCCCCCTGCTGGCCAGGTGAGGAAGCAGCACCTGGATCGCTGTGTGAGCTTCCTGGCCGAGGAGCTGAAGGTGGTCGGTCTGGACGAGGCTCCGGGGAGGATCTTCTTCGTCTCAGCCAGAGAGGTCCTGAGCTCCAGGATGCAGCGAGCACAGGGCATGCCTGAGACAGGTGAGCCAGGTGAGGGTCCGCAGGAGGAGGAGACGCTTCCTTGAGTGTGTGTGTGTGTGTGTGTGTGTGTGTGTGTGTGTGTGTGTGTGTGTGTGTGTGTGCGTGTGTGCCAGTGTGTGCGCGTGTGTGTGTGTGGTTCAAGACGTGTCAGAGTGTCCAAAGGATTTAACTGTCTTTGTGCTTGTTGTCCTTAAAACCTTTAAAGAATCTGAATGTTTTTCACTCTCATGTTTTATACACTAAATATTTAATCAATCCGATGCTGAACAAATAAATCGATCAATCAATGAAGGAGGAACTGTGAGGTGCAGTCCTGAAGTTGACTCAACATCGTGTTAAACACATCCACACTGTATCGACTGTGCTTCCTGTTACTGTGGTTGAACCCGTCAGAGCTCAGTCTGACGGTCACCACAAATACTCACAGATTCATCAGACTCACCTGTGTCCGCCTGCAGGTGGCGCTCTGGCTGAAGGGTTCCACGAGAGATTGAGAGAGTTCCAGATGTTTGAGCGGACGTTTGAGGTACAAACACAACAGCTGCTTCATGAGGTGTTTTACTGTCTCTGACCAAAGACCATCCAGCTGAACCAGCTGTCGATGACCTTTGACCCTGCAGGAGTTCATCTCTCAGTCTGCAGTGAAGACCAAGTTTGAGCAGCACACGGTGAGAGCGTGGCAGATCACCGAGGCCATCAAAGCTGTGATGGACGCCATCAACATCTCCTCGGCCGACAGGAAGTCAGGGAACACACTCCTTCACTGCAACTCTTTTCCCCACAATCACAGAGTGTTTCTAATTCTGACCTTTGACCTCTAACAGGATCTGCTGCCTGGAGGAGCGGGAGGATCAGAGGGACCGGCTGGAGTTTGTCCGAGGACAGATTAACCGCCTGACCGACAGCGTCAGAGAGAGGATCAAGACTCTGACTGATGATGTCACTGCCAAGGTGAAGAAATCGTCCAGCTGAAGGTTCACACACGTCAGCTGCTGCTCTGCTGCTGCCTCCATCTGTTAGTGTGTTTGAGGTGTGGTGTTATTTTGGTGTTTTAAATGTTAGTTTTGATCCAACTCAATAATTGTTTAATAACTCAAACAAACTAACTGATTGATGCAATATCACACCA